>NW_015387633.1:0-7308 GCF_001527695.2 Protobothrops mucrosquamatus
TCTTAATAATGATGGTGATTGCGGTATGGGCTACAAAGCACTGGGCTGACCAACCAGTTCAGATGTCAATATGGAGAGCAGCAAAGGGCAACCTCAGTGTGGAGGTATCCATGGTATCCATAAGAAAGGAACCCAAAGCCCATCAGCACTATCTGATAGCAAATTGAGCTGGTCTACAGACTACTTAGCTACAGTCCTTGTAACTCTGGGGAGATGTATTGTATGTCTATTAACCTGGCTGTAATCATCTGAAATGGGCATAGGATACATATAATTTAGCAAACATTCATATCTGGATCTCCTGTTGCCCCTTTTCTTAGTGGATACAAGGCATGAATAGCTGTGTGATGTGAAAGAATGAAACCCAAGTGTAATACACAATCTACAATCCGTAATTGAATCAAGGCAGTTGGGTTCTTGCTGTTCTCTGAACTTGGTTGTTTTCTTGCAGACATTTCATATCAGAATAGGTTATATTATCAGTGCAAGGGAGAGTGAGGTTTGTTGACTTTTTAAATATAGAAGCTTGCTCTGCCAATCTTGACAGGGATTTTAGAAACAATGGTTTCTTCCCTCATTGTTTATCTGGTATTGTTTCCTGTTTATCTGATTGCTAGCAGGGAAGTATTCTTGGCTGTTTTTTTAGTTCCTAAACATTTGATTGTGCTTCGATTGTGTATACTTAAATAGAGTTTATCTCTATGTGTCTATTGATGACTTATTTGTCTGAATGCCAAACTTGCAGGAATTCCCAAGCATTTTTAGATTTGGCTTGTTCTAAGACGTTAACAATTTGCAGGTTGAAACTAGTTCAATCTGTTCACGGGATGCAAGTTTAAGGACTTCATGTATTCTGACAGCCAGCTGGTGTTTGTGGATACAGCCTTTTCAACTTTGTATTTGCCTGTTCTACATAGTGGTTGTTGCAGTCCTTACATTGGTTTGCATAAGATGTTAAGGGGGAATTTTGTTGGTTTATATGTGACAGTGATACTTAGTAGTCTGTTGGGTTGTCTTAGAGATATTTTTGACATACAGGAGTGTTATCCTTTTTATAGTTTGCACTTGTAGATTGTGACGGTTGTATAGATGGTTGTATAGACATTTTGTTGAGGTTTTGTGGGTATTTATTGTGTTGGAAGATGTTGTATGGATGGTCAGTTTTCTTTTTTCTTTTTTTGATATCTCAGTTTACTACAGTGTTTGTGCTCATTTAACTAATGTTTTTATACAAGTCCTCTTATGGCTGGTTGGATGGTTGTCCAAAACTGTCTGATAATGAAAGTCTACAACACAACAATCAGACTTAGAGAGCACCAAGAATCAAACACTTCAACACCAAACCACAGATATTCTCTTCTATTAGCATCAAGACAGTGAGCAGAATCTTGCGTGGTTCTGAGTGAAATGTGATTCTTCACGAACAATAATTTCATTGTTGTCTTGCATCACCTTCTCTGCACCGTTATAGCAAATAGTAAGGTTCTAGGAGTCATTGTAGTTCCACTTTCTTCCTATTGATTCTCTCAGCTGGCTATTGCCAGCCACCCCTCACTGGACAGGCTATGGCTGCTTATCTCAATTCCAATTCCACACTCTGGATATACCCCTGCTTCTATCGAGTTCCTCTAATTAAAAATGCACCATGGATAAGTATTTACAAATTATCATTTTTCATTTGATAACTTATTAGTATGCAGTGGTAAATAAACTCTTCAGGGGAAGGTAGAAAGATGGAGCTACTCTGGATTTATAACCTTGGATTACAGATATGTGCTCACATTCCATTTATCAACTGGCAGTCTACTAATGCAATGGAAAGACTGATGAATATTTATGTGATCAAGGTAATATATTTGTTTAAAAATTAGGCCGAATATTGTCTGTAGGTAATAGGTGCGTTTTTTGTTTGTTTGTGTGTCTGTTCTCTTCCTTCTCTTTCTCCTTCTCCCTCTCCTCCTGTCTCTTCATCTCCCATCCTTCCCAAGGAAGGAGACCTTATAGCATCCCTTATACCAAATAGTTGTCCAGTCTATTTTTAAAAATGTCCAGTGAGAGAGAACCAACAATTTTAGGAGGCAAGCCATTCCATTGATTAATTGTTCTCACTGTTAGAAAATTTCTCCTTATTTTTCTAGGTTGGACCTCTCTTTAACAAACTTCCACCCATTACTTCTTGTCCTGCCCTCAGGTGCTTTGGAGAACAGGTTGATCCCCCTCTTCTCAGTGACAGCCCCTCAAGTACTGGAAGATAGTCATCATGTCCCCCCTCCCCAATTTTTCTCTTCAATAGCTAGACATACTTTGTTCCCCCAACCATTCATAATACAGTTTAGACCAGTGGTTCTCAACCTTTTTAATGCTGCGACCCCAACCGGTCGTAAGTCGAGGACTAAACCGGTCATAAGTTGAGGACTAAACCGGTTGTAAGTTGACAACTAAACCGGTCGTAAGTTGAGGACTACCCAACCAGTCGTAAGTCGAGGACTTTCCCTGCCCGGGAACGCCGCACATGCGTGGTTCCGCCCCCGGCGCCGGCCGAGGTGTAGCTGGCAAGCGGCAGAGACGGAGCAGGCCGACCACCAGCTGGCCCAGCCCAAGGGAGGTAAGGCACCCACTGGAAAAGGGGAAAAAATGGCGGACAAAAAAATGGCGGACAGCCTTGCTTGGCGACCCTCATGAAATGGTTGATCGACCCCAAATGGGGTCCCGACCCACAGGTTGAGAACCACTGGTTTAGACCCTTTATCATCCTTGTTGCTCTTCTTTGCACACCTTGTTCTTATCTACAAGTGATCGGTCAGTGTTTCACTACCTTCAAATTCTCCTTTAAGAAAGCACAACTTGGTTTGCAGTTCATATTATTGCTTCTTTTGCTGCCCCTTCCCCAGGGCTGCTATGAATAAACAGTTTGAGTTCACCAGGAGGCCAAGGTGACAATCGAATGCTGCTAATCGCTGGCTTAATGGTTTTTAAAATTCTTTTAGCAGCATCTTGAAGAGGGTGCCAAAAGCTTATGGCTTAGAAAGAAGCCTGATTTCACTTTCTTGCAAGTGTTATGCAAACACACACACACACACACCCCTTCCTCACCTTAGCTCTTTATGTGTCTGTTCAAGGAGGACAGTGAGGAAGGATTCATTTAACAAGTTACCCAAGTCAGAAATAATTTTACCCATCAGAAATGTTCTGCTGCTTTTCTTGAAACTGGATTATTGTATCTCGTATCATTTTGTTGGAGGTTGGAGAGCAAATATTGAACATAAATACGTGGACAATTCTTCTACAACCTGAAAAGTCATGGACACTTGGAATGCTTCTTTTATATTTTCCTCAATTACAGATAATAATTTTCCTTGCTATTTTAATTCAGTACCTTTTTCAGGAAAGCGATCACCTACATGTTCTGCACAAAGGGGCATACACCATCAAATGGAGAGGGAATACAATATGCTTCTCATCACAATAGGAAAATCTGTGACCAGGTGAGTTGTATGTCCAGTTTGCAGTTCAAGCTACTATGGGCCACTGACTCTCATTTTGAATAATAGTTGAGCTCGAAAATTAGGATTTTTATGGTAAAGGCTCTCAGATCAAGGCCTGTCCTCTGTAATGTCCTGGCTCTATTTTTTGTGTTCTTGGGCAGGCATATAATAATAACAACAACAACAACAACAACAACAACAATAATAATACTAATACTAATACTAATAATAATAATAGAGTTGGAAGGGACCTTTGAGGTCTTCTAGTCAATCCACCTGCTTAGGCAGGAAATCCTAAACCATTTCGGACAAATGGTTGTCCAGTCTCTTCTTAAAAACTTCCAGTGTTGGAGCATTCATAACTTCTGGAAGGAGGTTGTTCCACTGATTAATTGTTCTAACTGTCAGGAAATTTCTCCTTAGTTCTAGGTTGCTTCTCTCTTTGATTAGTTTCCATCCGTTGCTTCTTGGCCTGCCTTCAGGCGCTTTGGAGAATAGCTTGACTCCCTCTTCTTTCTGGCAGCCCCTGAGATATTGGAACACTTCTATCATGTCCCCCCTCGTCCTTCTCTTCATTAAACTAGACATACCCAATTCCAGCAACCGTTCCTTATATGTTTTAGCCTCCAGTCCCCTAATCATCTTTGTTGCTCTTCTCTGTACTCTTTGAATTTGAATATAAGGAAAAACTTCCTGAAATAGGATCTGTACTGCAATGGAAAAGTCCATTGGTGGAAGTTATGGCTTCTTCATTTCTGGAAAAGAGGGTGGATGGCCACTTCTTAAGGATGGTTTAACTGGTTTCCCTGTACTTTGCAGATGGCGGGACTAGGTGATGCTTGTACAGGTAGTTTTCAACTTACAACCATTCATTTCTTCAAAATTACAGTAGCACTGAAAAAGGTGACTTACAACTGGTACTTACACTTACAACCATCACAGCGTCCCCATGGCCATGTGATCAAAATTCAGGTGTTTGGCAATTGGCATGTATCGAAAATGGTTGCAGCATCCTGGGGTCATGTGATCAATATTATGCAGTGATTTGCTTAACAACTGTGGCAAAAAGATCATAAAATTGGGCACAATATACTGAACAACTGCTTTGCTGAACAATGAGAATTCTGGTCCTATTTGTGGTTGTAAATTGTGGGCTGTCAGTAATGCCTTGCAACTGCATCATTTTAGCATTCTATGTAATAGTCTGCATACAAACAAAAATTGGGGATTGTTATTTCAAGCTACTCAAAACTATCTTCTTTCTCTTCCACCTTGTCCCTCTGAGGATTTTAATAGTTACTCTTCTAACAACTATTATTTTTCATGACATCAGCAGCAGCTCATAAAACAAGAAGTAATGGATGGAAGCTTATTAATGATAGAACCAACCTAGAACTAAGGAGAAGTTTCCTGACAGTGAAAACAATTAATTAGTTGAATGGCTTGCCTCCAGACGTTTTGCATGCTCCATCACTGGAGGTTTTAAAGAGGAGACTGGACTACCATTTGTCTGAAATGGTATAGGGTTTCCTGCTCAAGCAGGGGGTTGGACTAGAAGGCCTCCAAGACTTTATAACTCTGTTAATTCTGTTAGATCAGTAGGCATGTGATGAAACACAGTTATTCAACATCCGAGTTGCTTCTTCCTTCAATTTGCTCTTGACTGCTTTGAACATGTTTATAATGTCCTGCCTTCTGCAACTTTATCACCTGGAGCAAGGTGAAACTATTTAAGGCTCATACTTTTAAAAATCTCCTTTGGAGGTCAGTCTGCTTTGAATGGCTGAGGATTTTTTTTTTTGTAGGCTGAGATTTCCTCATATATTAATGAACAACCTAAACCATGTTTCTGGCACAGATTCCCTACAGAGGGCTGTCATCAAAGAAAGATGCGCTCATTATTTTCCATGGTGGTGGTGTATGTGTGGGAGTAATGCGGAAACTACTGTTTCACCTCATGCACTAAATTAGCTTAATTAAATATCTGGGAAAGAGGGGGAGAAAAGTGTCCTACATGATAATATTAATTTGCCTGCACATTTGATTATGAGATGAATAAACTGTTTCTCCAGTTCTTCAATGAATAAGATGTCACCAAAAAGGGGTGGGGTTGAGCTGCCTTTGCTAGAAAAGCATGGATCCAGTGCCTAGCTTTTAATTATAAATATAAGATTTAAAACTTGGAGTGAACTTAAAGCTAATAGAATTGTTACATGCAAATGAATTGAAAAAGAAACAGAGTAGGAGACATCTCTGGCTAATAGATTGTAAATGTATAGGTTTACCAGAGGCTATTCAACATGTTATGTATTGAGCAATTCATAAGGTCTGTTATAAAAAACGGTTTACTGATTGTTACATTTGAATGATAGACTGTCTGTATAACTTTAAGCCTTTGTTTTAGGCGGGAATGAGTACTTTAAATTGATTGGCCGCCTAGTGGCGGTCCGTATAAATATAAGTCAAGCAGCTGCTAGAGCAGGGGTAGGCAACCTTGGCTCTTTTATGACTCGTGGACTTCAACTCCCAGAATTCCTGAGCCAGCATGGCTCAGCTTGGAAACCTCTTCTTTTCCCCTCAGCATGGCTGGCTCAGGAATTCTGGGAGTTGAAGTCCACGAGTCATAAAAGAGCCAAGGTTGCCTACCCTTGTGCTAGAGCTTGCTTCTATGAGAACCTAATAAAGAGCTGTTAATTCAACTCCGTGTCTTCAATGCCTCACTGTTCCCACTGCACAACACAACAGATATAGTAATCCAGGGATGTGGACAAAATGGACTCTCAAAATTCTCCATCCATTTGTGATATGGTTCCTTCCACAGTTCTTCACCCTGTAGTATGGACCATGTCACAAATTCCCTTCCACGAATGGAACAGTTTCAACATTTTATTTAAGATGAGGCTGAGTATTCTCTGGGACATTGGTAATTAATAGCAACTTAGAATAGAATTATTATCATTTAGCTTTCCTTCCTTTGTAACTACAGTGGTAATAACTATGCTGGTAGCTTACTTACCATTTTCCAGATCAGTATGCCCCAACGTGTACCATATTATATCACCTACGTGGGCAATGCACTAGGACAGGGTGGTCCACACAGAATACTATGGTCTCCGGCCTCAGTTCAGGATAAAATAACTAATTTTCAGAGCTGTGATTCTGGGCTTTTTTTAGGACAAGTGAGGGTGGAAACAACTGCATTCTGCAAGGCAAAACATATCAGGCCCCATGCTGAAAACCTCACTTTGCCCCTTCTACAGAAGGCAAAAAAGGGCTTAAGATGTTCACTCATGTTAGCAGATGCACCATCTGGCAGCTTTCAGAAGCAAAAAAAGAACGTCAGGATGATGCATAGATCTGTATGCAATGAAGCAAATGGGATTTGGAGCATGCATCCATGTGGACTGAGCACCTGCTGGCAACACCTTAAAGCACTGGCATCTTTTTCTTGCCTTGTATAGCTGCCTTTGATAGCTGTGCAGAGATGCTTGGATGGAGGTGTTCTCAAGACTTGTTATGCCTGTATCCCAAACTACATTTCTTCATCCCTAACTTCATCTCATTAGTAAAGCTACCACGCCTGAGATGCAAAAAATAGTTAACTATCTAACAGTCCAATTCAACTGGTCACCGCGATGTAAAAAAGATGTTGAGACTTTAGAAAGAGTACAGAGAAGAGCAACAAAGATGATTAGGGGACTGGAGGCTAAAGCATATAAGGAACGGCTGCTGGAATTGGGTATGTCTAGTCTAATGAAGAGAAGGACGAGGGGGGACATGATAGCAGTGTTCCAATATCTCAGGGGTTGCCATAAAGAAGAGG
>NW_015387633.1:8064-10850 GCF_001527695.2 Protobothrops mucrosquamatus
GTCTTATTCATTGCTGATTCATTGCTGAGGGAATTCATGGGGTAAGGCTGTACTGAGTTTGGCAATTGCTCATCATATGTATCTCACATGTGACCAGATTCTGACATACCTCGGTACATGTGAACCATCCATAAGAATTTGTGAGCAAACATGTTTGTATTTTCCTCACATAGAAATTTTTGTCAAAAAATTTAAGAACAATGAAGAGAAATCTTGAGCTCTTCTGACATTCTTCAGACTGAAGAGGGTGAATCACAAAGAAGAGGGAGTCAAGCTATTTTCCAAAGCGCCTGAAGGCAGGACAAGAAGCAACGGATGGAGCAGGGGGCTGGACTTGATGACCTCCAAGGTCTATTATTATTATTATTATTATTATTATTATTATTATTATTATTATTATTATTATTATTATTATTATTATTATTAATATAAGAAGCATGCTGAGTTTCTTGAGAGGGAACATTCAGGAAAGAATAAATATATTTAGATTTTCATATGTAATTATTTGTTATTATCAGCTCAAAATAGGCCATATTTAAAAACAATACATGTAAGAGTAGAAATATAAATTAAAGCACTAGGAAATTTTAATTAAAAAAGTGGGGAGGCAGGGAAAATGAAAACAGATCACTCATACAGCCAGTGGTGGCACAGAGAAGGTCTGGACATTTATCTTCAATAGGTAAAAATAAAGTACTAGCTGCCTCAGGAATATGGTGGAGAGAACGTTCTGGATATGGGTGTTATCAACCTCCTACAAATCCTTCTACCCACAGCACACTTAGCTAATTGCTAACCTTAAGCCTGTTTCTCATCTTTCTTTAGAAACATATTATGAAGGTTATATGGTACTACGCGGGGTCAGTGAGGGAATCGAAAAAAAAAATCAAAATGGTGGATGTAGTTGTGGGAAACTGCATCCTGTTTTCAATGCATTGTATATGGAAAAATGGATGGGGCTTCTGTTGTAGCTACTATCTTAGCTTTGTCTCCCCCCATGAATGTCCACAAGTAGACTGAAACTACTAAGAGATTTAAGAGTTGCCCCAGCCTCTTCCAAGCAATATCCTAAGAAAAAAGGTATAATCTTTAATTTTCCATAATTTTCCATGGTCAGGCAATCTTTAGGAATGTTTATTAAATTAGGCCTCAGTGTTAGTGAGAAAGCAGTCCCCACCAAGAGAAAGCATATATATATATATATATATCTTAGCCTAACTTAATCTATGTTTAATTTACAATAAAACTGGAGATTGTGAGTTCTAGTCCCACTTTAGGCATGAAAGCTGAATGGGAGACTTTGGGCCAGTCACTCTCTCTCACTCCATGATGTCAGGTTTGGGTGACAAGCTGGTTAGCCAATTCTTCTTACAATAAATGGATCAACATTTGGTTGACTGAAACCAAGCAGACCCTGTGGGAAAACTTCAGGAAGAAAAAAAATCATTTATTATAAAGACACAAGGTCAAGTGACTCAGTAGGATCACACTGGTCCATGTAAATTATCTTTTGCTAACTGACAAATTCTGCTTCTCGGGCAGGCTTTGAGAGATGTACCATTTCTACTTAGATAACAGGACAAATTAGGGTTGTTGTATACGTAACATCCTCCCTGATGCTTGCCACCACAAAATAGATGGTAGCTTGGTTGCTTAATAAAAAAAAATACTTATTTCTGAACTATAACAGTAGACTTTTTGAGATATGACAGTAGTCAATAGAAGGCAGTAGCAATTCAGTGTAGCCTCTCCTGGATGAAACGTATTATTTTTATCCATTCCAACCTAAATTCAATCTAGATTTGGGGCAAAATCAGCCTTGGTTATTAAGTACTTTACTTAAGTAAAGAGCTAGGGCAGATCTATCTCATTGGCCTTTGATGGTTATTGACTTCTTCTAGACCGGGGTCTTCAAATTTGGCCCTTTTATGACTTGTGGACTTCAATTCCCAGAATTCCTCAGTCAGCATGCCTGGCTGAGGAATCCTGGGAGTTGAAGTCCACAAGTCATAAAAGGGCCAAGTTTGAAGACCCCTGTTCTAGACGATCTTCTTGAGTTGGGAATTCCAGGTACTTTCTTGCAGTAGCTCTCTACTACTACATGTTTCGATGCAACAGTGATCCGTGGGTGAATAAGCTAATGTGAGTAAGTAGTTGTGAGGTTACCAGTTCTTAACAACACTACACTCCTCTTAGACCAATACACACTTGCATGTTTTTTTAAATGTTACCATTTGTGAAGATCTAGGTAACTTCTCTGACAATAACTATTTATATCCAGTTTTGTTTATTTGTGGTCTATCTGCAGAGAGAAAACTTTGTCAGTTAGATACATGCACTTGTAACCTCGTGATTGGATTTTTATCATGCATTCTATGGTCTTGATCGTGCAACCATTGAACTGGGTGAAAGGGATGGGGGGCGAAAGGAGGCTTTATGTGTTAAATAATACAATCAGTCAACAGTGGGGAAGTGTTTTCATCCCAATTCTAGCTTGTGCATTGAGTACCAAACAAATGATGGGTACTGGGACAAAATTTTCATGTCAAAATGTGTTGAGTACAAAATTCGATGAGTTTCAAAGCATTTGAGTATCAAAGCACCACTGTACAATAAAACTAGGGGTGGCTTTCATTAGTTAGATGATTACAGAAAAGCTTCTTGTCTCCTGCCTAAGCTTTATTGCTTTATTTGTTTTATTTGGGCCATAAAACAAGGCACGTTGCATCCTGCATACCACTTATGGGTTATTGTAAAGATAAATGGTTAAGATACATTCTAAAATA
>NW_015387633.1:11160-15653 GCF_001527695.2 Protobothrops mucrosquamatus
TTGAGTATCAAAGCACCACTGTACAATAAAACTAGGGGTGGCTTTCATTAGTTAGATGATTACAGAAAAGCTTCTTGTCTCCTGCCTAAGCTTTATTGCTTTATTTGTTTTATTTGGGCCATAAAACAAGGCACGTTGCATCCTGCATACCACTTATGGGTTATTGTAAAGATAAATGGTTAAGATACATTCTAAAATAAAAATTAAATATTCTGAGTTTGTTTCATAGTAATCTTTTTCTTATTAAGGTTTATGACTGAAATTAGAAATACATCAAGGCATTAAGAATTAATTAGGTGTATCACCAGCTAAAGAAATCTGATTTGATTAATATCTGGGTTCATGAATCAGTTATTTAATCAAATATATTTGCATAACTTTTGCATGTAAAAATTACCTTTTTGAAGGCAAAAGCTGCTTCCTCTATCTTTCAATAGTACCGCAGAAGTTATCAATGGGTCAGGTATTGATTTTTGGACTTCTTAATATTTTAAGAAGGGGTATCCAGATTGAAATCAAACTGAGAGCTGGTTTGGTCCAGTGGTTAAGGCACCAGGCTAGAAAGCAGGAGACCATGAGTTCAAGTACCTCTTTGAGCCAGTCACTCGCTCAGAGCCCAACTCACCTCACAGGGCTGTTGTAGGGAAAATAGGAGGAGGAGCACGTGTTGGATATGTTTGCTGTCTTGAGCTATTTGTAAAAACAATAAAGGCAGGGTTGTTGTTGTTAGTTGCGAAGTCGTGTCCGACCCATCGCGACCCCATGGACAATGTTCCTCCAGGCCTTCCTGTCCTCTACCATCTTCTGGAGTCCATTTAAGCTCACGCCTACTGCTTCAGTGACTCCATCCAGCCACCTCATTCTCTGTCGTCCCCTTCTTCTATTGCCCTCCATCTTTCCTAAATAATGGAAATAAATACGTTTTTCTGTACTGTATGTAAACAGGGAGCAACCCTGACAATCACTAGTGCTGGTGATGTGATCAAGTCAAGTAATGAAACCTCTGCAAGCAAACAGCCAAGCCCAGAGAGCAGCAAGGCCTCCACAGTTGAGCCTGAGCTACAGATACTCTCTTATTGGGTAAAGATTTTAACCACGGCTACATACCATTTTCCTAAAATCACTTCTTGGCCACACAGCACCATATTTACATTCAGAATTCTTACAGTTGCATGGACAAAAATGCTCCCTGATATTTTGATGCAGTAGGAAAAGAAAAACGTCACAAAATTAGATATTGGAAAGGAAGCGGAGTCGACGCACGTTTGGTGTGACGGTGGATGCTTCTCCGTTCTGACTTTGCTTTCACGGCTCACGGTTCCTCTGCTGCTTTTCTTGAGGCATTTTCTCTGCTCAGCAGTGTTTGGGCAAGAAAAGCAGTGTGTGAAGGAAAACCTGGCCACCCAGCAGGGCTTTTTCACATGACTGCGGGCTAACGGACAAGAACAGACTCCCTGGTCTCTGGAGCTTGAGGTCAGTGCTCCACGCAAAATGTTTTGCCAGCTTGGACACGACGAGGCCAGTCTGAAGTGTAACCCACCCTCCTGTTCTCCTCTCTCCTCTTTTGCCAGGAAAACAAAAGGCACTACCTTTAAAAGGGGAATCCTGAAACAGGGCTACGTAAGGTGTGCTGCTCTTGATTCGGTCTCATTTAGCAGAGCAGATGGCCATCACGTGGTTTTTAATTGAGCAATTTGGTATTAAAATTTAGCTGTCCGATTTATTTTTCAGCGTTCTTTATCTCAAGTTGAGCAAAGATATATTAGTTTAGCACTAATGTATGTTGCCCGAATCATCTCTGCAGCTCCCTCCATTAAAACGGGGAGACATCTGAAAATAGGTTGGCCAGAATAAAGGAACTATTGTAGCGGAGGCAAAGGAACCTCAAATTTCATCATTTGTAACTAGTTGAGAAAAAGGTTATTTGGAAATCCTGCACATATTTATTTAGGAGTGAGCGCCTAGAGTCCTACAGGTAGTCCTCAACTTACAACCACAGGTGAATGCAACATTTCTGTTGCTAAGCAAGAGAGTTGTTAAGTGAGTTTTGCCTCATTTTATAACCTTTCTTGCCACAATTGTTAAGTAAATCAGTTGTTAAATTATTAAGACAGTTGTTAAGTGAATTTGGCTTCCCCATTGACTTTGCTTGTCAGAAGGTCACAAAAGGTGACCACATGACCCCCAGGACACTTCAACCGTCATAAATACATGTCAGTTCCCAAGCGTCCGAATTTTGATCATGTGACCATGGGGATGCTGCAATGGCCATAAGTATGAAAAACGGTTAAAAGTCACTTTTTCAGTGCTGTTGTAACTTCAAACAGTTACTAAACGAACAGTTTTAAGTCAAGGACTACTTGTGTAGGATTTACACACTGATTACTGACTTATGGAAAGTTGTCTAGTATTCACAGTCTGATTCAGCTTTTTCCAGCTTGTGGCTTCTGAATGTGTTGGATAACCTCTTTCAGAATTCAGAATGCTTGGAAATAATATATGTGTCTGAAAGTCATATGATCCAGGTCACAGAATGTCAAATAGGAGAGAATATAGGATGTGGTACACAAAAATAAATTCAAACTAGGTAGCTCCAGATATAATTCAAGATATAAACTCATCTCTTGTGGTAACAGAACTACTGTATGGTTTTGTTAACAGCACAAGGTTGTATGTGGTAGATTTTCATCACACCCTGTCACAAAAATTGTGCATCTGTTTATCATTTCCAACTCATTAATTAAGGCATGGAAAGTCGTAAAGAAAAAAAAAGAAGATGAATACATTCCCATAAACATTGCACTCTGCTCCAAACATGGATTTTTGGCTCTAAGAGAAATTATAACTCTGTCAGTTCCAATTAAACAAGGAGGACACGACTGAGTTGCAGTTAAGGAGCCCTTTGCTTATTATCGCATTGGCTTTAAACCACATGCTGAATTTTGGCAAGATTTGTACCCTAATTTACTAGTATGGAACTCTGGAGGGAAATAGGCAATCATCTTACACTTCCTTGAGGCTATTCATAAACAGCAGACTTTGCAGCCTTAGACGCTGCCAATTCTCCATTTAATTCATGCCTCCTACTCTTCTGCTTAGTAAGGCATGACTCAGGCTCTTAGTCTGAAAAACAACAAGAAAAAAAAACATTGACTTGTTTGCAGAAAGAATTCAATTTAAAATCAATCACCCAATTAAAAAATGCATGGTTTATAGCTGGCATGGTATTTCAATGGAGGCCACTTATTTCTTTGTTTTTAAATTGATGCACATTCAAAACTGCTTTCACTGCCATTATGTTAGATCCATGGCATTCTAATGTGTCTTCTGAGTTTATTTTGTAATAGCCTAAGATTTTTACATTCTGCTGACTTGAAGGGCTATTCACCTAACCTTGAGTTGGCAGAAAACTATACCAACATTAAATGTGCTGTCCACATTGCTGATCTGTCCTGCCTTGCTCCTTCTGCTTGTCTCTAAAATAATGGGTGACAAACCTGTCAGATCATATACATTTTGATCCTTTTTACAGTCGACAGAGAAAATGCTACATACAAATTAAACAGCAGTAGACCAACGGATGACTTAAGCTTATTTTACTCTTGAGATTGGGACAAGATGAAGGCAATGTCAATGGGACATAAGACATAAAAATGTGAAATAGTGCCCTGCTGATCCATTTAGTTCCAGCAATCTGTTCTCACGGTAGCCAGCCAAATACAAAAGGAAGCCCTTTAGTCTTTCAGCAGGTAGCCACCAAGGGTAATAGCTGGTAATAGATCCCCATGACTTCAATAAATTGGTTCAACTCTTTTTTGAAGCCAGTAAAACTGGTACCAAATTCCTAAGTTGAATTCTATATCATCTATCTATCTATCTATCTATCTATCTATCTATCTATCTATCTATCTATCTATCTATCTATCTATCTATCTATCTATCTATCTATCTATCTATCTATCTATCTATCTATCCATCCATCCATCCATCCATCCATCCATCCATCCATCCATCCATCCATCCACCCACCCACCCACCCACCCACCTACCTACCTACCTACCTACCTACCTACCTCTCTATCTCTATCTCTATCTCTATCTCTATCTCTCATTTATCTATCTTATCTATCTCCCCTTTGTCAGTCCTGATTCTTCCAGGATTCATTTTCATTGGGTGAATTCAGCCCCTTCAGTGCTTCCATATATGTGTGCTTTATTCATGCTAGTTTATTTTGTGAAGCAGCATTCTGAATGTTTCGTATATCCCTATTATGTTTTATTATACACCAGGCAAAAATAAAATTGAATTCCATGCACATTTATGTTTCTCTCATCCTTTAAATACAGAGCAGAATGTTCTGATTTTTTTTTCTTTTTTCCTTATCTTTCTCTTTCATGTACGTATATTTCTGGTTGCTTCTTTTGTTACAAGTCCCTCAATTAATTCCTGATTGATTTTCTGGCTAAATTCAATATGGATTCAGGTTAAGACA
>NW_015387633.1:15669-18699 GCF_001527695.2 Protobothrops mucrosquamatus
AAATAAAATTGAATTCCATGCACATTTATGTTTCTCTCATCCTTTAAATACAGAGCAGAATGTTCTGATTTTTTTTTCTTTTTTCCTTATCTTTCTCTTTCATGTACGTATATTTCTGGTTGCTTCTTTTGTTACAAGTCCCTCAATTAATTCCTGATTGATTTTCTGGCTAAATTCAATATGGATTCAGGTTAAGACACTCTCCAAAACTTTGCAATGCTGGAGCCCTGTATTATACTGTAGGCAGGTATATTTAGCTAGGTCTGGATGCTATGAAATACTGGTTATGTTTTTCCTAAATGCCACATAGAGGAGGACAGCAATCCAGCATCTTTCAACACCTGCAAGTGGGAACTGATCACACAGACTCAAGGTTTCTTGCAAAGGATGGAGCACCCATCTGCCTCACCTGTAATGGTGCCTGGTAGAAAATGCAAAGAAAGAATAACTTTACCAAGGGCCTGGACTCTAAGCACAAGGTAGGCCTCTCCTTTGTTATGAAGAACCAAGTGAAAAATGAGCAAACATCTGCTCCCTTTGCTTTCCAGCACTGCTTTCCACTGCCCAATCTTGTCTGTTTCTTACCTGCTCTGGACATTTTCTTAATTCAGATAACATCCCTTCCTTAGTGTGCTGGTGTGATGCTGTATGCTTGTAACAGTCTGTTGGTTGTTTTTGAGTTGATGTATGGGATTGTGTTCTTTTTCCTAGCTTGTATTGGGACTTCAGAATTCAAACAGGCAAGCATCTGCCACACAACACCAGAGGCTTAACAACTGTTGACAAGAAAGACAAAAAAGTCTGAATAGTGGATGCTGCAATACCTGGAGACGGCAGAAATAAAGAGGAAGAACTGGAGAAAATCAGAAAATATAAAGACTTGTAAATAGAAGAATGACTGTAGCAAAAAAAAGCAAAGATAATACAACAGTAATAGGTGCCTAGGGTGCAATTCCAAAGCATCTGGACCACCACTTGATCACCATCAACACTGACAAAATCACCATCAGTTAATTGCAAAAGACAGCTTTACTTGGAACAGATTACATCTTGCAGCAGTATCTTTAACACCATCAAACAACATCTGTCTGTTCCAGATACTTGAGATGGATTTGTAGATGGATAAAAATGGCAAATCTAATCTAAATATCTGGCTGACTGTGCAATGAACACTAATAATAATTTTTACTACTTCCTATATAAAAAGCATTGTAAAATAGTTTATAAAATATAAAATGCACAGCTATCATTTTTCCCTCTCTCTCTCATTCCTATCATTAATAAAAAGGAGAAAGGAAAACAGAAAAAAAAAACCTTATTCATCCATTATTTATTAATTATATTTAAGAATGCCTGACTCCCAATGACTTGCAATTTTTGTAATAGTAAAAAGCCAAAAAAAAAGTGAAGACGCTCATCCAGAAAAAGAAATTTAAAAATTCACATCTAGAACACATTTATACAAGTTAAATCCTGGCCTTCAATGGGCACCAACTTTGTGGAAGTTTGTAACTTTGTGGAAGTTATTTAAGTCTGTGAACATTTCTGCATCCTAGTTGTTCAACAAAGAAGGCTTCTTGCCCTCATACAACGGTTGTGCATTTCCTAAAAGCATCTCCCTGTTCTTTGTTAGAGAATAAGATGCTGGGCTAAATTATCCTTTGCTCTGATCCAATTGTTCTCTTTTTATGAGAAGCTGTGTTGTTCGTCCATGATTTCGATGAAGACCTTGACATCTTATGGATTATGGGCCATCAGCGGTGTGTCCGTAGATGGCTGAAGAGACCGATGTTAGCACGGAATGTTCTGCCACATACTGAACAGAGAAATGTGGACACTATTGCTTCAGCATTTGCAGCTCTGGCTTTACGGAGTGCTCGCTTCTCTTGTGCCAAGATTGTCCTTCTGTGTTCATATGTCTGGCAACCCTGGTAAACCAGGGTACGCCATGTTGGTCGATCATGCGCCAGAGATTTCCAAGAGATGGTATCGATATCCAGGGACTTGAGAGATGCTTTCAGCGTGTCTTTGTATCGCTTCTTTTGTCCCCCGTGCAATCGCTTTCCTTGAGACAGCTCACCATAGAAGAGCTGTTTAGGGATGCGATGGTCTGGCATCCTTACAACGTGGCCTGCCCAGCGCATCTGGGCTTTCATCAACAGAGTGAACCTAGTCATAAAACAACTTTGTAGCAGATGTGCCAGCATTGAGCTATTTACAAAAAGCTACTGGGTAAAAGTAGTCCTAGAATACAATGACCTATTTTTAATTCTGAATAGCAGTGAATAAGAAATCCTAGGCCAGGTAAACTTAAACTTGGCTTTCCCCAGTGAAATGTCCTTATTGATTGATTGATTGATTGATTGATTGATTTTTATCCCATCATCATTAATTTTACAAATAACTGAGGGCAGTGAACATATCTAACTAACTCCTTCTGCCTCCTATTTTCTCTGCATCAAGAACCCTTTGAGGTGGGTTGAACTGAGAAGAGAAGGACTAGCTCAAAGTCACCCACCGATCTTCCATTTCTAAGGTGGAACTAGAATTCACAGTCTCCTGGTTTCCAGCCTGGTGCCTTAACCACTAGATCTGTAACTTTCTGGACAATACCCTCTCCCCCCCAAATGGTCCTGTGTTCCTATATTCCACTTTTATTCAGGGAAGGATGAGAGCTGGCTGATGGCAGTTTTATTCTACCATGAATTCCAGTTGGAGCCCAGTTTGTGTGAAACAGATCAATTGATCGATTATTTATATATTTTACAGTATTTTAGTCTGGCCCAGTCACTTAAAGACTCTGGGAGTGCCAGAGTGAGTCCCCGTGGCTCACTCTCTCTGATCTACCACTTTCAAAATCTTGCCACCCCACCTCCTCCCCTCCCCCAATAAATTCCTAATAAAGGAAAGTGCCAATCAGGTCAGAAGAACTTTCAGCCGGAGAGAATGTTCATCCATTCTCAGATAGCGAAGATGACCTATCAGCAGCATAAAATTAATTTATTTAGTTAAGGGAGGTGTTAATTAAGA
>NW_015387633.1:18755-45600 GCF_001527695.2 Protobothrops mucrosquamatus
ACTCTCTCTGATCTACCACTTTCAAAATCTTGCCACCCCACCTCCTCCCCTCCCCCAATAAATTCCTAATAAAGGAAAGTGCCAATCAGGTCAGAAGAACTTTCAGCCGGAGAGAATGTTCATCCATTCTCAGATAGCGAAGATGACCTATCAGCAGCATAAAATTAATTTATTTAGTTAAGGGAGGTGTTAATTAAGAGATCTCATTTATTGTGTCTTTGCAGAGAGCTCTCGGGGGGCCTTTGAACTGTCAGCTCTGGTGACAGCAGAAGCTAATGATGTCACAAGTTAATAATAGGATGATTCATGTTGAGGAATAAAGTGAAGAAGAGACTGCATAAAAGATTGGAAGGAAATGGATAAAAGGTGGGGAGGAACTAGCCTGAAGCTACACAGAAGCAGAGGCTCTCTGTTCAAAGAAAGAGAAGGGCCAGTCATAGGATCCCAATTGACAGCCCAGGCACTGCTTCTTTGGTTCCCATTAATTATATTTATGAGAGCCAAAGCAGTAAGAATAGATAAAGACTAATGGCTAATAGTATCCTGCCTCCTACATCATTCAGTTCTATGGCAACCTCACCTAGTGAAGCTGATTGGCCAGGAGACACAAAGAAGATCCATCTTTAGTGAATGCATTTGTATCCCTCCACAGTTTGCTGTTATACACACACACTGGTTATGTTTAAAACTTGGTTATGTTTAATGCATTATTTTGGGGGTTTCCATAATGCATTAAACTTAACTAAATGACACAGATAACAAGTTGCAGATGTCATAGTCAGCATTAACTGTGCACTTTAAGCAAGTCTATGCTCAATAATATCTTAAAAGTCAGATTTAACATTGAGGTAAATATTATATTGTGAGAAGTTTAAGTTACTTTATTCATCGCAGTGTTAATAGCTTCCAGTTTCTATTGCATAAATGCCACTGTACTTAGCGATTATTTGTATTCTATAATAAATTATATGTATTCTACAATAAAACAAATACATAAATAGATCATTAAAAAATAAACATAGCTAAATGGCTCAGATTCAGTTGCAGTCACCTGGTGGATTAAGCCACAAAAGCCAAACAAAATAATAATGAACAAAACCTAACCAAGCTTAGCATGCACTACAAAGGCAGTTGCAAATTTGCAACTTATTTAGTAAATCCTGTTGTACTAATTGTTGAGTTACAAAAACTCACTGACGTGTTTGCTAAGGATTTGCCTCATGTATTTAAGTCAACCCATTACAGTGTTTTTATGCTTTGGCATCTTATAGGTTAGTATTATGTGTTAATGGGAAAAAAGTACTCTCCCCATGCAATTCAACTGTAGATGCTAATTTCAAAATGCAGAGAATGGAGAAAAAAATATGACTATATGACTGGGTCACTTGACCCAGTTGTGTGTGTGTGTGTTTGTGTGTGTATGTGTGTTTATATGCATAGAATGAGAAGAGGCTTTTCACCTAAACAAGAGATTCTTTGTGTGCTTTTGTATTGTGAAAGAAAATTTTGCTCTCCCTATTCCATTTTTATACTAGCATCCTCTCTGGTCTATTGTTCTTTTCATTTTAGGATGTGGCCAATACAAGCAAAAAAACCCAAAAACCAAGCTCTGAATAATTTGGGCTGGAGCTACTGTTGAGACAGTGTAAAATAAAACAAGACAGAGGTTTCATCTTTTGGAAAGAGAATGATGAAAAGGTATTAAAATAGAGTCTTCTTGGGACTGCTGAAATTACATTGCATTTGCTGAATTACATTAAAAAACAGAACGTTTCTCTTAGGGACCATTTGTGTCATCACAAAGATTATGTCAGAAAGAGCAAATTCTTAAAATGCACATATAATCTGCATCCATGTTAGCCCATGCCTCTCCGACATGCTCTTTAGTGTTCTTTCAAAACAGTGGCGAACACCAAAGGGATCAGCTCCAGAGCCCTTTCAGAAATGCTGAACCTCAGGTTGATAAATAGCTTGAATGACAGGTCAGCAGAGAGAGATCACCTCTGTGCTTGTGAACTATCGGGCAAATTGAAAGGTACAGTAGCTAAAGCCTCCATCCCAGGCATCTTCTCACAATTGTCAAAGCTCCCCGACGCATGTTAAAGGACACTGATTAGAGGTTGTTTGTCCTGTGTGTGACTGGAGAAAAGGAAAGAGGCTCACCAGTTGTGAACCTTAACGTGTCCTGCATTAGAGCTGCAAGGGCATCAGCAGTTGCAGCCTCATCACTGAGCAAATTAGGGCTTGGCAGTTGGGACAGCACAATTTATTTTCTGCTAACTCAAGGACTAGAGGAACACACATTAACATGGCTGGGAGGAGAGTCCTTGTGTTTCCTCTCTGACACTACCTAGTATGTCTTTAATTGGGCGTACTAATTTCTCATAACTGTCATCGCTTTCAGTATGCTCCATGATCCCACAATTCTTCTACCTCTCCCTCCTCATGGGCTTTCATTCTTTTACTTAAGAAATATCTAGAGCAGTCTTTACTGAAATGCATTTTTCTAATCAGAATGCCCTTCTTTTAAAGATAGGCTGCAGAAAACTTCCTGTGAATTCCTTCATTCCTTCAAGTTTCCCCTGCATGCTCCTTTTGTGGCAGGAAGCAATTCCACATAAAGCAACTTTTAGATCCATGTCCCTCCTGGCTTGTGAAAGTAGCCTGGTGGGGAGGGGGTGGAAGGTGTCATGTGGTGGTTAATTCTGCTCTGAGTGAGAAAGTTTCCTTTAGCTCTTGGTGTGCCTCCTCCCCAAGCAGCCATTGAACAACTTCCACCCAATATCCAACCTCCCCATTTGGGGAAAGGTGATTGAGAAGGTGGTTGCACAACATCTTTAGATTATCTAGATCCTTTTCAATCAAATTTCTGACCAGGGTATAAAACAGAAATGGCATTGGTTATGGTGTTGAAAGATCTCTGATATGGGTGGGATGGTGATGGTCCTTGCTTGACTTGAGCCATTGGCAGTTTCCAATACCATCAACCATTGTATCCTTCTGGACCAACTCAGGGGTCTGGGCAGTGGTGGGATTCAAATATGTGAACAACCAGTTCTCTGTGTGGATGCCACTTCCGGAAGTCCATTCTGGACCTGAGCAACAAAAAATTAGTTACCGGTTCTGCTGAACTGGTGCAAACCAGCTGAATCCCACCACTGGGTCTGGGGATGGGCAGCACAGTGTTCTGCTGGTTCATCTCCTTTCTATCAGGTTGGTTGCAATTGGAGACAAGAGATCCTGCCATCAGACCCTATTATGTGAGGTGCTGCAGGAGGCAATACTCTCCTCTCACCATCAGCTGAACCCCATCAAGACTGAGCGGCTTTGGATTTTACAACCCCCTCGTTCCAGTGGTGGGATTCAGCCGGTTTGCACCACTTCGGCAGAACTAGTAGCTAATTTTTTGTTGCCCAGGCCCAGAATGGACTTCCGGAAGCAGTATCCACACAGAGAACTGGTTGTTCACATATTTGAATCCCACCACTGCCTGGTTCTGAGGCAATTGTTAAGGTGTTGGGTTGGACAAGGACATCCAACTTCTAGTCAGCCTCCGCCCCAGAAACTGACTTTGGGACAATCACCGTCTCTCAGCCCAGCCTACTTCTCAAGATTATTGTTGCTGCGGGATAAAAATGGAGAAGGCAGTGCTATGCACAGTGTGGGTTATTCTGTGAGTAGGAAGAAGTCACAGACTTTGGGGAGGAGGGATGCAGAAATATGAACAGAAAAGCAAAAAGTGTCAGTAAACAAGATAAAAAAACTGTATTTCTGTAGTGTTGGTTTTTTAAAAAAAAATAAAAAACCCTATTGTTGCCCCTTGCATTAATATTATCTCAGGAATTAAAATGAGAGAGTTTGCATAGCAAATATATATATAAATATTTTAAATAAATAAGTAATTCATTTCTTTATCAGAATAATTATCAGACTTCTCCCAGCTGATATTAGAACTAGAAGCCCTAGCTGCAATAATTAAGGAGGCAACTCTTTGATAAATTACATTTATTGCAAAACTAAGCAAGCCAAAAAGAAAAGCAAAACAGAACAAAACAAACAGCTTCCATGCGTAAAATACAAACCTTATTTCTAGTAGAAGCAAGGTCCAGTTTTTGTACCTCCCTTACCTGCCTGGGTGGCATAAGACAGGGCTTATATGGGTACCACCTCTGGTACATTGGCACCTGGCAGGTGGTATGCGACCATCCTAGAAAAGTGGTAGCGGGAGAGGGGAATGAGCTGAACCGGTGGCAGCACCGCACAAGTCTGAGCGAGAGATGGCTGGAGCTGCAGGGCTGTCAGGGCTCAGCGGAAGCGCCAGGATCAGTGCCGCTTTCCAGCTGATCGGTGCTTCTTCAGGGCTGTCAGGGCTCAGTGGGAGCGCCAGGATCAGCACCAGGCTCCAGCTGAGCCCTGAAGAAGCACCAATCAGCTGGAAAGCAGCACTGATCCTGGCGCTTCTGCTGAGCCCAGAAGAAGCGCAGATCAGCTAGAATATTGCAGCATCTCCAGGGTCTTGTGATTTACATTCAGATGCTTGGCAACTGAGTCATATTTATGACGGTCACAGTGTCCCAGGGTCATGTGAAGTGACCAAAGCCTGCTGCAACCACCCAGCAGACGGGGGGAATAAAAACCAAACACCCCCCACCCCACCCCCGCTGCCAATCCTCAACAGAAATGCTCACAACAATGAAAACCTCGGACAGGAGGAAGAGCGCAGGCAGGTGTCTTGCTCGGCTGTGGCTTGGGGGGCACTTTTTTCAGTGCCATTGTAACTTCGAACAGTCACTAAGCGAACTGTTGTAAGTCGAGGACTACCTGTACTTTATCACTTTTTTCCTCTTTTTTTTGGTCATCAAGTTTTTGACACCTTGCTAGGTGACTGGTGGTACTCGGATATTGCCATATCCTAAAAGTGGTACAATGGGTGAAAAGGTTGAAAAGCCCTGGCATAAAAGACTGAAGTCCTCATATTTTGGGGTGGGAGGAAAGATGGACACCCAGATTTTGTTATTGTAACAATGGTTTGGTCTCAGTCTGTTTGTTTTTGATTGTGCCAGATCTAGTTCTCACAATAACAGGAAACAGCAAAAGGCTGGGATTGGTGAGTAATTCATGATTGATCAAATATGGGGGATTATAATTACAACATTTCTAGTGAGAGGTATTTTCTTCACATGAGCAACATGGATGGAGAGAAACAGATGGCAGGAAGGCAGAAGAGAATTTTCTGCAAGAAAATGGGAAGGGTCAGATTGTGGTTTGGTGTAAATCAAAGAGATGAGAGATTAATGTTTGAAACGATACTACTCAAGTGCATGTTTGAAACCCAGAAACAGAGATATCATTGAATAAATACATTATTTTCAAGCAGTGAGTTTTACAACATTATGGACATATGAGTGGACTTTATTCTTTACGCATTTAAAATCTTTGTGTGCCAAATCTCAAAGAGAAATGCCCCTTTTTATTCTTCAACAGAATAACAGAGTTGGAAGGGACCTTGGAGGTCTTCTAGTCCAACCCCCTGCTCAAGCAGAAAATCCTATATCATTTCAGACAAATGTTTGTCCAATCTCTTAAAAGCATTCAGTGTTGGAGCCCTCACAAATCTTTCTAGTTGGTTGGGACAGAGTTGGGATAAAAATATTCATTGTTTTAATATGAGAGTGGAGACTTTTCTCTTTTCTCATGTGAAGGAAAATGGGGCTATGTTGGGATGTCCTACTCATTTTGGTGCTTTCATTTCTTTTCAGTTGATTATGAGAATGCAGGGCATTATCTAACTAATAAATTTAACCTCTAGATCAGTGGTTCTCAACCTTTTTAATGCTGCGACCCCAACCGGTCGTAAGTCGAGGACTAAACCGGTCGTAAGTCGAGGACTAAACTGGTCGTAAGTCGAGGACTAAACCGGTCGTAAGTCGAGGACTACCCAACCGGTCGTAAGTCGAGGACTTTCCCTGCCCGGGAGCGCTGCGCATGCGTGGTTCCGCCCCCTGTGCCAGCCGAGGCGTAGCTGGCAAGTGGCAGAGACGGAGCAGGCTGACCACCAGCTGGCCCAGCCCAAGGGAGGTAAGGTACCCGCCGGAAAAGGGGGAAAAATGGACAAAAAAAATGGCGGACAGCCTTGCTTGGCGACCCCCATGAAATGGTCGATCGACCCCAAATGGGGTCCCGACCCACAGGTTGAGAACCACTGCTCTAAATTAGACTGCATATATGTCACCCTGTGATTGAAGGCCCATATAACCTCCAGTTTAATTTCCTTTAGCACTTGATCTGTTTTCAAATGTAGTGGTGGATCATAATCACAGGGGAGAGTACTTTGTATGGCGTCTTGCCGAGACCAAGTCTTCCTGTAGATCAGAATCCAGAACAACAGAATTGGAAAAGACCTTGGAAATCTTCTAGTCCACAGGTATCAAACTGACATGTTGTGACATATTGCAACTTTTTTCACATTGTCAGAGCTGGGGGGGGGGGCTAGCCCTCTGCATGATGCAACCGGCCTGTAGGCCGGCAGTTTGACACCCCTGTTCTAGTCCAACCCCATGCACAAATAGGAAACCCTATACCATTCCAGACAAATCATTGTCTAATCTCTTCTTAAAAGCTTCCAGTGTTGGAGCACCCTCAATTTCTGAAGGCAACCTGTTCCACTAATTAATTGTTCTCATTGTGAGGAAATTTCTTCTTAGTTCTAGGCTGGATCTCTCCTTGATACATTTCCATCACACATCAAATTTAGCATTTTGCATTCTTGTCACAGGATGGGTGAACAGCTACTAAACCAGTGTTCTTCAAACTTGGCAACCTTAAGACACATGGACCTCAATTGCTAGAATTCCCTAGCCAGCAGAAGTCCAGACATCTTAAAGTTGCCAAGTTTGAAAAACAACGTGCTAATCTTTCTGAGCTTCAGAAGGGTGTGTATTGAATGGCAATGTGTAAGTCAAAAGAAGACAGATTTCTCCCCCCTCCTCCTCTAATGCCATGCACTCATGTCATTGGGAATTCACTTTCATGCAACTTAATCCCCCAGGCAACATACTACTTACTGGCCCCAGCATTGAAATAAAATGATCCATCTCCTTTCTTTCTAGGCAGGGTCCAGTATCACTGTGGCCTTGTTGTTGATGGCTTCTAGTCTTCCTTTCATGGCCATCAGCAGTTGTTTTTATGAGAGATTTCATTACAGGAGACCTCTTGTGACTTACAGGAAGAAAGGAATGGAAGTGTAGAATGGTAATAAAAGCAGATCTCCTGGCTAAACACATACACCATGTAACAGTGTCAAAGAGAGAAACAACCTGGAATCAAGGTGAAACTTCCTGACAGTGAAGACAATCAACCAGTGGAATAGCTTACCCCAAAAAATTGTGGGCGCTCCATCACTGGAAATTTTCAAGAAGAGACTGGACAATCACCTGTCTGAGATGGTGTAGGTTCTCCTGCTTCAGCAGGGGGCTGGACTAGAAGACCCTTTCTATTCTATTCTATTCTATTCTATTCTATTCTATTCTATTCTATTCTATTCTATTCTATTCTATTCTATTCTAGCAGATGGGATGGATCCAATTTCTTTTTTATATTTTTCCCCCCAAGGGAATAGTCCCAGGCTGTAATGAATAATGGATATAATTTGCATGGGGTAGGATTACATGGAATTAAGATTTACAGGATGATTTTGTTGTTTTGGCTGTAACCCAAAAGTCAGTTAATTAGACCCAACTGAAAATATTGGTTTTGCCTTAGACATGATGTAATCATTATGATACGGAATATTTCTGAACAGATACTCAATCCAGGAATTTGTTTCCAGTATGAATACTGAACTTATAATGCTATTCACATATATGCATTCTCCATGCTTTCTTTTAATGCTTCATTTCCTGTGATCAGACTTGGAAAATATGACTCTTTTTCAAAGTTTACCCCTATTGTCAGATTTGAGTCAGTGTTGATTCCTGGTGACTGCTTGGAGAAGTCCCTGAAGTTTTATCACCAAGATTATGGATGTGGTTTTCCATTGCCTACTTCCTAGGGCTGAGACAGAGTGATTGGTCCAAGGTCACCCGGCTAGTTTGTGCATAAGACAGAACTAGAACTCATGGTCTCCTGTTTCTAGCCTGGTGCTTTAACCACTAGAACAACCTGCCTGTATTGTTATATAATTAGGAATCAAGAATTATTGGGATTTTATTGCAGATCCAGCAGAGAACCACTGTTGATTTCAGTTTATATTCTACTTGCCCATGGGCTAAATCAATTCATCTGGTTTATCTTTTCTAAGATTTTTATCACCTTTCTCTTCCCAAACAATGTTTTCCATTTCTGATGACAACTTCTGTTTTGGTTTCTGGACATAAGATTAAGCCGTTGTAGCACTAGAGGATCTGAGTTCATTCAAATTATTGATCTCCCATAGAAGTCTTGGGTTAGTCACTGTCTCTCATGATAACATCTTACAGTATTGACACAAGGATAAAATAAATTACTACCCTTTGGTATTGCCAATATCCCTTGGAGAAATAGTAAGATACAATAGAGATTGATCAATTGTGCACCATCAAGCGGGTGTCAATTCTTAATGACTACACAGATAAACCTTCTCCAGGATGATCTATCCCCAACCTGGCCTTTCAGCCATTTCAGCACTGTACTGATTGCTGGTGTAATTGAATCTATCTACCTGGCTGCTGGTTTCTCTTCCCTTTCTTTCTACTTTGCCAGCATTATAGATTTCTTAAGAAAGCTAACTCTTCTCATAAGGTGTCCAAAGCAAGAAATAGCTTAAATAAAATTTAAAGAATTGTCAGGGCATTGAGAGAAGGAGCGAAATTTTTTTAACAAGCCTTTTTGGCCCTGACCTGGCAGAGGAATTCACTACAGACTTGCACTAAATCTTTCCCACCAACTATTTGTGTATCTGTAAGAGACAGGTGTAGTAGGTTTCCACTACTTAAGATCACAGATGGGATAAATCTGGCATTCTTCTTGATCTCCTTCTTTGCTATGAATCAGAGAAATCAGTGTTTTTGAACACAGCTCCTTTCAATGTGTTATCTGCTATGCTGAAGAAGTCTAGACCAGGGGTAGGCAACCTTGGCTCTTTTATGATTCGTGGACTTCAACTCCCAGAATTCCTGAGCCAGCATGGCTCAGCTTGGAAACTCTCCCTTTCCCCTCAGCATGGCTGGCTCAGGAATTCTGGGAGTTGAAGTCCACGAGTCATAAAAGAGCCAAGGTTGCCTACCCCTGGTCTAAAATAATCAAAGGCATGTTGGTTTAATGAAAGAATTTGATGTCATTAACCATGAAATGCCATTCCCCTTATTAAAATCTCTTAGGGTTATAGCATTTTATCAGGTAATGAGCAGTGAAGCTATATGTGATTTTTAAAACAGTTCAGTTTTTTTACAATTGCAAAGAATGCCATTTTAGGAGCATAGGGCACTGCCATATATTGAGTTCAGCCATGTAGTCTGTTTAGTTTTGAATTTGATTTATGAAAAAAAATGTTCTCCATTCTCTAGTCTAACCTGATTAGCAACGACTATTCAGGATTTCAGGTAAAACCCTCACCAGTCTTTTGTGGAGATGCCAGGAATTGAATTTGGGGGTTTCTGCACGCATCCTATGAACAATACCACTGAATTTATTTTTTCTTATTCTAAAGACTATTCTTCCCACCCATGTTAATATCTTGGATTTGTGTTAGCAGAAACATATACCATAATCCCCTACATTTGGTTTAATAAATTAGATGTATTAAAACTACAAGTATGTGATCAATATATCTATAAATGGTCATTCATTGTTTATGCTGGAGAGGTTTGAATTTCTCACTTCTCTTCACTCTGGGTTTAGCTATTTCCTCATCCCACTAATAAGATTTAAATTGACCACTGGCCAAACCTTTAATGAAATTAAAAAATATATGACAGAATCAAATCGTAACCTGATTTTTGCGTGACAGTCTTCTGGAAACCTCTGTGCTAAATGATTGTTTAAAGTCTCCAGCACTTCATCTTAGATTCTTTTCTGCATGGGGATTTCCAACAAGACATTCAGTGTGGAATGTTTGATAACGCCCTGAATTCATACATTCTATTAGTAGCCTTCTCAGTTAAGATATGTTGCTTTTTTGGAAATTGCACAATTTACAAAAACATCAGTACATTTTGCTTTCTAGGGAAACTCATGAAGGATTCAGAGTGAAGAGAGGGTTTCCTCCAATCTATATGTTGTTTTGTGTGTCTGCCATTTGTTTTGCAATTGCTCACATTTCTTGATCTTCTTAATTTGTACATGCACCAATCTGCAACCTGGGTGATGATGAAGCAATGAGATTTCCACTTTTTGGGGTGGGAAGAACACAATCAGATCGCATATGTTCTGGAGGCAGGCAACCCATGCCTCACCACAGATCAAATGGTTGTATGGAGAATGTTGTGTTCTTTGTATTCCCCCCCCTTAATCCCCTATGCATATCCTGATCACCCATTAAGGGTGATTGCCCTTCACCATTGATCGCCCATTAAGGGTGATTGCCCTTCACCATTGATCGCCCATTAAGGGTGATTGCCCTTCTCCATCTGCATACAGTTTCATGCCCGTTGCTGNGGGTGGGAGGAAAGATGGACACCCAGATTTTGTTATTGTAACAATGGTTTGGTCTCAGTCTGTTTGTTTTTGATTGTGCCAGATCTAGTTCTCACAATAACAGGAAACAGCAAAAGGCTGGGATTGGTGAGTAATTCATGATTGATCAAATATGGGGGATTATAATTACAACATTTCTAGTGAGAGGTATTTTCTTCACTTGAGCAACATGGATGGAGAGAAACAGATGGCAGGAAGGCAGAAGAGAATTTTCTGCAAGAAAATGGGAAGGGTCAGATTGTGGTTTGGTGTAAATCAAAGAGATGAGAGATTAATGTTTGAAACGATACTACTCAAGTGCATGTTTGAAACCCAGAAACAGAGATATCATTGAATAAATACATTATTTTCAAGCAGTGAGTTTTACAACATTATGGAAATATGAGTGGACTTTATTCTTTACGCATTTAAAATCTTTGTGTGCCAAATCTCAAAGAGAAATGCCCCTTTTTATTCTTCAACAGAATAACAGAGTTGGAAGGGACCTTGGAGGTCTTCTAGTCCAACCCCCTGCTCAAGCAGGAAATCCTATATCATTTCAGACAAATGTTTGTCCAATCTCTTAAAACCATTCAGTGTTGGAGCCCTCACAAATCTTTCTAGTTGGTTGGGACAGAGTTGGGATACAAATATTCATTGTTTTAATATGAGAGTGGAGACTTTTCTCTTTTCTCATGTGAAGGAAAATGGGGCTATGTTGGGATGTCCTACTCATTTTGGTGCTTTCATTTCTTTTCAGTTGATTATGAGAATGCAGGGCATTATCTAACTAATAAATTTAACCTCTAGATTAGAATACATATATGTGATTGAAGGCCCATATAACCTCCAGTTTAATTTCCTTCAGCACTTGATCTGTTTTCAAATGTAGTGGTGGATCATAATCAAGGAGAGAGTAGTTTGTATGGTGCCTTGCCGAGACCAAGTCTTCCTGTAGATCAGAATCCAGAACAACAGAATTGGAAAAGACCTTGGAAATCTTCTAGTCCACAGGTATCAAACTGACATGTCGTGACATATTGCAACTTTTTTCGCATTGTCACAGCTGGGGGGGGGGGGGCTAGCCCACTGCATGATGCAACCGGCCTGTGGGCCGGCAGTTTGACACCCCTGTTCTAGTCCAACCCCATGCACAAATAGGAAACCCTATACCATTCCAGACAAATCATTGTCTAGTCTCTTCTTAAAAGCCTCCAGTGTTGGAGCACCCTCAATTTCTGAAGGCAACCCGTTCCACTGATTAATTGTTCTCATTGTGAGGAAATTTCTTCTTAGTTCTAGGCTGGATCTCTCCTTGATACATTTCCATCACACATCAAATTTAGCATTTTGCATTCTTGTCACAGGATGGGTGAACAGCTACTAAACCAGTGTTCTTCAAACCTGGCAACCTTAAGACACATGGACTTCAATTGCTAGAATTCCCTAGCCAGCAGAAGTCCAGACATCTTAAAGTTGCCAAGTTTGAAAAACACCGTGCTAATCTTTCTGAGCTTCAGAAGGGTGTGCATTGAATGGCAATGTGTAAGTCAAAAGAAGACAGATTTCTCCCCCCTCCTCCTCTAATGCCATGCACTCATGTCATTGGGAATTCACTTTCATGCAACTTAATCCCCCAGGCAACATACTACTTACTGGCCCCAGCATTGAAATAAAATGATCCATCTCCTTTCTTTTGTAAAGCTAGGCAGGGTCCAGTATCACTATGGCCTTGTTGTTGATGGCTTCTAGTCTTCCTTTCATGGCCATCAGGAGTTGTTTTTATGAGAGATTTCATTACAGGAGACCTCTTGTGACTTACAGGAAGAAAGGAATGGAAGTGTAGAATGGTAATAAAAGCAGATCTCCTGGCTAAACACATACACCATGTAACAGTGTCAAAGAGAGAAACAACCTGGAATCAAGGTGAAACTTCCTGACAGTGAGGACAATCAACCAGTGGAATAGCTTACCCCCAGAAATCGTGGGCGCTCCATCACTGGAAATTTTCAAGAAGAGACTGGACAATCACCTGTCTGATATGGTATAGGCTCTCCTGCTTCAGCAGGGGGCTGGACTAGAAGACCTCCAAGTTCCCTTCCAGCTCTATTCTATTCTATTCTATTCTATTCTATTCTATTCTATTCTATTCTATTCTATTCTATTCTATTCAAGCAGATGGGATGGATCCAACTTCTTTCTTATATTTCTCCCCCCCCCAAGGGAATAGTCCCAGGCTGTAATGAATAATGGGTATAATTTGCATGGGGTAGGATTACATGGAATTAAGATTTACAGGATGATTTTGTTGTTTTGGCTGTAACCCAAAAGTCAGTTAATTAGACCCAACTGAAAATATTGGTTTTGCCCTAGACATGATGTAATCATTATGATATGGAATATTTCTGAACAGATACTCAATCCAGGAATTTGTTTCCAGTATGAATACTGAGCTCATAATGCTATTCACATATATGCATTCTCCATGCTTTCTTTCAATGCTTCATTTCCTGTGATCAGGCTTGGAAAATATTTTTCAAAGTTTACCCCTATTGTCAGATTTGAGTCAGTGTTGATTCCTGGTGACTGCTTGGAGAAGTCCCTGATGTTTTATCACCAAGATTATGGATGTGGTTTGCCATTGCCTACTTCCTAGGGCTGAGACAGAGTGATTGGTCCAAGGCAGTAGTGGCGAACCTATGGCACGGGTGCCAGAGGCGGCACTCAGAGCCCTGTCTGTGGGCACGCGCGCTGTCGCCCCAGTCTTAGGCCTTCAGCTGGGTTTTATAAAACCTTTTCGCTTTAGGCCTCTGCTGCCATGTGCAAAAAAAAAAAAAAAAGGTTCAATGAGTCAATTTCAACTTCTTGCGGGAAAAAAAAAGATCTTGCAAAGTTGGAATTGATTGATTGAACTTTTTAGTCCCACCCAGTCTGCCGTTACCACCGTAGCCACGCCCACCCAATGGGCCATACCCACCCAATGGGCCACGCCCACCCAATGGGCCACACCCACCCGGCACTCGACGATGCATAAGTGGGTTTTGGGTTGCAGTTTGGGCACTCAGTCTCTAAAAGGTTCGCCATCACTGGTCCAAGGTCACCTGGCTGGTTTGTGCATAAGACAGAACTAGAACTCATGGGCTCCTGTTTCTAGCCTGGTGCTTTAACCACTAGAACAACCTGCCTGTATTGTTATATAATTAGGAATCAAGAATTATTGGGATTTTATTGCAGATCCAGCAGAGAACCACTGTTGATTTCAGTTTATATTCTACTTGCCCATGGGCTAAATCAATTCATCTGGTTTATCTTTTCTAAGATTTTTATCACCTTTCTCTTCCCAAACAATGTTTTCCATTTCAGATGACAACTTCTGTTTTGGTTTCTGGACATAAGATTAAGCCGTTGTAGCACTAGAGGATCTGAGTTCATTCAAATTATTGATCTCCCATAGAAGTCTTGGGTTAGTCACTGTCTCTCATGATAACATCTTACAGTATTGACACAAGGATAAAATAAATTACTACCCTTTGGTATTGCCAATATCCCTTGGAGAAATAGTAAGATACAATAGAGATTGATCGATTGTGCGCCATCAAGCTGGTGTCAATTCTTAATGACTTCACAGATAAATCTTCTCCAGGATGATCTATCCCCAACCTGGCCTTTCAGCCATTTCAGCACTGTACTGATTGCTGGTGTAATTGAATCTATCTACCTGGCTGCTGGTTTCTCTTCCCTTTCTTTCTACTTTGCCAGCATTATAGATTTCTTAAGAAAGCTAACTCTTCTCATAAGGTGTCCAAAGCAAGAAATAGCTTAAATGAAATTTAAAGAATTGTCAGGGCATTGAGAGAAGGAGCAAAAAATTTTTAACAAGCCTTTTTGGCCCTGACCTGGCAGAGGAATTCACTACAGACTTGCACTAAATCTTTCCCACCAACTATTTGTGTATCTGTAAGAGACAGATGTAGTAGGTTTCCACTACTTAAGATCACAGATGGGATAAATCTGGCATTCTTCTTGATCTCCTTCTTTGCTATGAATCAGAGAAATCAGTGTTTTTGAACACAGCTCCTTTCAATGTGTTATCTGCTATGCTGAAGAAGTCTAGACCAGGGGTAGGCAACCTTGGCTCTTTTATGATTCGTGGACTTCAACTCCCAGAATTCCTGAGCCAGCATGGCTCAGCTTGGAAACTCTCCCTTTCCCCTCAGCATGGCTGGCTCAGGAATTCTGGGAGTTGAAGTCCACGAGTCATAAAAGAGCCAAGGTTGCCTACCCCTGGTCTAGAATAATCAAGGGCATATTGGTTTAATGAAAGAATTTGATGTCATTAACCATGAAATGCCATTCCCCTTATTAAAATCTCTTAGGGTTATAGCATTTTATCAGGTAATGAGCAGTGAAGCTATATGTGATTTTTAAAACAGTTCAGTTTTTTTACAATTGCAAAGAATGCCATTTTAGGAGCATAGGGCACTGCCATATATTGAGTTCAGCCATGTAGTCTGTTTAGTTTTGAATTTGATTTATGAAAAAAAATGTTCTCCATTCTCTAGTCTAACCTGATTAGCAACGACTATTCAGGATTTCAGGTAAAACCCTCACCAGTCTTTTGTGGAGATGCCAGGAATTGAATTTGGGGATTTCTGCACGCATCCTATGAACAATACCACTGAATTTCTTTTTTCTTATTCTAAAGACTATTCTTCCCACCCATGTTAATATCTTGGATTTGTGTTAGCAGAAAAATATACCATAATCCCCTACATTTGGCTTAATAAATTAGATGTATTAAAGTATGTGATCAATATATCTATAAATGGTCATTCGTTGTTTATGCTGGAGAGGTTTGAATTTCTCACTTCTCTTCACTCTGGGTTTAGCTATTTCCTTATCCCACTAATAAGATTTAAATTGACCACTGGCCAAACCTTTAATGAAATTTTTAAAAAATATGACAGAATCAAATCGTAACCTGATTTTTGCGTGACAGTCTTCTGGAAACCTCTGTGCTAAATGATTGTTTAAAGTCTCTAGCACTTCATCTTAGATTCTTTTCTGCATGGGGATTTCCAACAAGACATTCAGTGTGGAATGTTTGATAACGCCCTGAATTCATACATTCTATTAGGTGGCAGTCAGGCAGTACAAGTAGCCTTCTCAGTTAAGATATGTTGCTTTTTTTGGAAATTGCACAATTTACAAAAACATCAGTACATTTTGCTTTCTAGGGAAATTCATGAAGGATTCAGAGTGAAGAGAGGGTTTCCTCCAATCTTTATGTTGTTTTGTGTGTCTGCCATTTGTTTTGCAATTGCTCACATTTCTTGATCTTCTTAATTTGTACATGCACCAATCTGCAACCTGGGTGATGATGAAGCTTTTATGTTTTCGGGTCGCAGGCATTAAACGAAGACACATGGTGAACATCAAGCTTTCTTTATTGACTTCTCCTTACAACCAACAACAACCAAAAAGGCACGCAGGCCTTTTATACTGTCCTGAACCCTGGACAGCATCAGTCAATAGGAATCTGGCTGTTTTCGCGCCTTGCACATGCGCACAAAGCTGGCAACAGCCAGTCTGGTCCCGGGCAGCTTTTGGTCTGCCTGGGACCATTTGCAACATTTCTGAGCCTGCTGACTGCTTCAGCAGACTCAGGACACAACAAAGCAATGAGATTTCCACTTTTTGGGGTGGGAAGAACACAATCAGATCGCATACAGTATGTTCTGGAGGCAGGCAACCCATGCCTCACCACAGATCAAATGGTTGTATGGAGAAGTCACTAGAAAAATGACAAATCTGCCTGGTGAAATAGAATTAATAATTTATTATGAAGGCTACTTAGTAGCTCAAGAATCAGGAATGCCATGTATCTGGATACCTTCATTGTTAGGGAATAACCGTAGGAGAGAGCTGCTAATTGCATGGGCCAGACTTTGTAAAAGTCATCAAATGGAAACATTCTTGAAAGTTTTTTTTCCCCATTGTAGCCTACCTGATACTTAAATACCAGTCATTTCTCTTTAAGCTGATATGTCACTTTAAATAAAGCATGGGTGGATTTCAGGATGGTCTCTTTAAATAGTGAAAAGAGTTCATTGAGGAATACGAAGTTAAAATATGACAAAGGACCCTTTTTGCCCAATGCTGGTGGATTGGAAGACAGAATCTGCAGTGCAAGGGGAAAAAAAAATATTGTAAGGCACTTTCCTCTTAATTGACACCTTTGAATCTGTCTCCCATCCATCACATCAGGCTGCTTATGATAACAGATGACACATTATAAATATTCCAGATTCCCTTTACATCTGGGCAGCCTGATAATAAAGAAGATATCAAAATCACTACCTTTATAGCAATTACAACCTCTCTCTTCCATCACCTGCCATGCTATGGAAAGCGACATGAATGCAGACTGAGAGGCTTGCCTGCTCCAGCCTGGGATTTGTTTAAAAAAAAAACAACCCACTGCATTTGTTTAGAATAAAGTAACATGGTCCTGGTTGTAATGCTGTTTTGTGGATTCCCTCAAATAATTTATCTACTTCTGTTCAGACTAAGATCTGGCCAATAAGCTAATTTGCAAAGGAAGCAAATAACTGTCCAGAGACATGTGAATGCTTTTCATTTCTTCATTTGCTTTTTCTTCCCCCACAAGGAGTGTTAAGGTGCTGATAAAGTGTCCACAAGCGGGGAATAGTTGAGGCTTCGCTCATTGTTACCTGCTATGAAGTAGAAATCAAAGTTTACCTACTCTGCAGGAAAAGAAGTAGAATGGGAACAGAGTTAAATGCTTTTACTGAAAAAAAATCCTGTCTAATTTAATGTTAATTTTTAATTGTTTCTAATATGCATTTTTAAGAAAACCGAGAAGCAGTATAGAATCTATTAAAAGAAAATTTAAAGGGCAGTTGCTTACCTGGTTCAAAGCTGACAAAAATATGAATCATTCAGATACACTTATGAGGAAGTGGTGGGAGGCTGCATCTCATGGCTGACTATGCTAAATTGGCATTTATTCCCACATCATCTGGGAAATTGCCTTTACTTTGGTGTTGGAAGGAAGATATCCTTATTGTTTTAAAAAAATCCAAAGGAAACCAAATGATGAAATTGTGAAGTCCTTGATGCTCTCTGAGCTTGGTTGTTTGCTTGCAGATGTTTCATTTCCAAACTAGGTAACACCATCAGCTCGAGTGAGGGTGGGGTTTGCTCCCTGTTAATATACAGAAGCTTGCTGTAGGGAACAAACCCATACTCATTTGCACTGATGATGCTACCTAATTGGATAATGAAATGTCTGCAAGAAAACAACCAAGTACTGAGAATTCCAAGGACTTCACAGGTCAGTACTGAGCTGCATATATTCTCTTTTATTGCAAAAGATGGAAGTCCTGCACAGTTATTTGGGTCATGTAGCCCATCCCACAATAACCAGTTCCCACAAAGAGTTAGATGGCAACTTTGAAGAAAATAATTAGTTAACCTTGCACACCTATTATTTTCACTTTTCTGCACACATAGTCCATAGCACAGAAATCTGACAGTCCAGAAGCTGTTGCAGCTTCTGTTTCTTTGAAGACCTTCAAGTGGTCGTGATGGATAATACAAAACGTGGCAAAGAATACAGAGTGGTAGAGAACTAATTTATTTGCAAGGGAAATAATTCATGTAGTGCATTTATTTTTTTTAAAAAAACCTTTTTCCTCTCAGTATCTAATCCTAGAAACTAAGAAATTATTATTTCATGATCTTCTGTCCCAGCTCACGTTATTAATCACACTGCTTCTTTCTCCTCTGTTCTCTTTGGCCAATTTGTAGGTTTTTTGTAGTTTCAAAAAGGGAATGCAGGACTCAGTATATCATAACATGAAAACATCCAGCATATCTTGCATCTGTAGAGCACGTCAAGCATGTCAGCTGGGATCTTTGTAATGATCAGTTGGTTCGTGTGTTCCTGAGCATCTTCCCAGATGTATGAGAAATAACCTATCACAGAACAAGAAACACTAATGTCCCATATGGTAAACTTGTCTTCAACTTAGCCCTTCTGTGTTATAGGCAGAAATTTCCAGGTATCCAGGGGCCAGTCTGTACTTCTTGGATGGCGTAGTACAAAGATGGGTCACCCACAATTTCAGGAAGAGATGACATTGTGCTCAACAATCCCTCACTTATTGGGAGGCTGATCCCTCCAAGTCTTCTGGTTCAGGATTAAAAGTAGTCTTTTTCCCGTCTCTGCAGGTGGAAACAAGGTAGCTTGATTCTCCTGCTAAGCTTCATTCCATCATACACAAATGTTCCTCTGATCCCTTGTGCTTCAATTTATCAGACTGATTTCAACTGTATGATGAACAACCACTAAGGGAATTAGGCATGTTTGGCCTAATGAAGAGGAGGCCTAAGGGTGACATGATAGCCATCTTCCAATACTTGAAGGGTGTCACAGGGAAGAGGGGATTGATTGATTGATTGATTCTCCAAAGCACTTGAGGCCAAGACAGGAAGCAATGGGTGGAAGCTAGTCAGAGAAGGATTCAACATGGAACAGAGATATTTGTGAGAATGATTAGTCAATGGAACAGCTTGTCTTCCAGAGTTGTAAGATGCTACATTGCTGGAGGTTTTCAAGACAAACATGGACAACCATTTGTCCTGGATGATGTAAGGACTCCTGCCTTGGGCAAGGGGTTAGAATAGAATAGAACAGAACAGAACAGAACAGAACAGAACAGAACAGAACAGAACAGAACAGAATAGAATAGAATAGAGCTGGAAGGGACCTTGGAAGTCTTCTAGTCTAGCCCCCTGCTCAAGCAGGAGAACCTGTACCATCTCCGACAAATGGCTGTCTAGTCTCTTCTTAAAAACCTCCAGTGATGGACTGCTCATGATTTCTGGAGGCAAGCTGTTCCACTGGTTAATTGTCCTCACTGTCAGGAAGTTTCTCCTTAATTTCAGGTTGCTTCTCTTTTTGATCAGTTTCCAACCATTGTTTCTTGTCCTGCCCTCTGGTGCTTTGGTGTATAACGTGACTCCCTGTTCTTTGTGGCAGCGCCTCAAGTACTGGAACACTGCTATCATGTCTCCCCTATTTCTTCTTTTCTTTAGACTAGCCAAACCCAAGTCCCGCAGCCATTCTTCGTATGTTTTAGTCTCCAGGCCTTTGATAATCTTAGTTGTTCTTCTCTGAATTTTTTCCAAACTCTCAATATATTTTTTGTGATATGGTGACCAAAATTGGCTGCAGTATTTCAGGTGTGGTCTTACTAGGGTTTTATAAAGTGGTACTAATACTTTGCGTGATCTTGTTTCTATGCCTCTGTTTATACAACCCAAGATTGTATTAGTTTTTTTGGTTGCTGCTGCACACAATTGGCTCATATTCAAGTGATCGTCCACTAGGACTCCAAGGTCCCTCTCACAGTTACTGTTTTTGAGCCAGGTCTCGTCCAATCTGTACTTGTACCTTTGATTTTTCCTGCCTAAATGTAAAACTTTGCTTTTCTACACCTTGAAACACATTTTGTTAGATAGGGCCCATTGTTCAAGTTTGCCAAGATCTTTTTGGATCCTGAGTTTGTCTTCTGGGGTGTTGGCTACTCCTGTCAGTTTGGTGTCATCTGCAAATTTGTTGAGTTCCCCTTCAATTCCCTCATCTAAGTCATTGATGAAGATATTAAAGAGTACTGGACCTAAGACGGAACCTTGTGGTACCCCGCTGCTTACTTCTCTCCATGTGGATGTGGTGGCATTGAGGACTACTCGTTGAGTACGGTTTGCCAGCCAGCTACAGATCCATCTGGTGGTGATGTTGTATATTCCACCTTGTTCTAGCTTACCAAGGAATAGGTTGTGATCTACTTTATCAGATGCCTTACTGAAATCTAGGTATACTAGGTTCACAGCATTTTGCTGGTCTACTAGTTTAGTCACTTTATTGAAGAATGAAATAAGATTTGTTTGGCATGATCTGTTTTTAACAAACCCGTGCTGGCTACTAGTTATAAATTTGTTTGCTTCTAGTTGTTTGCAGATCTGTTTTTCGATTATCTTTTCTAGGATCTTCCTAGGTATTGATGTTAAACTGGTTGGACTAATAGACCTCCACGTTTTCTTCCCGCGCTATGATTCTATGATTTGACAGGCTGTTCTCATGCCTTTGATGGCCATCTCATAATGCATTGCTGGCAACCTTTTTTCATTTACAGTTCAGAAGTATAATGGAGAAATGTTATTTTTTTTAAGTGGGTTGAATAGTTCGAGGGTGAAATTCAGTTCTGCCAAGTTTCCTCTTGTAGCTCAAGTGAGAAGGGGGTGTAAAACTATGATGCTTTTCTTTTCTTTTTCTCTTTCACCAGTTCTCAAGTGCTCTGTGTGCAGAGGAAAAGAAATAAATTGGCACTTGCTTTCCAGGCATAGGTGGGAGGGGAAAAAGAAGCAGGGGAATCTGCCAATCAAAGGTTCAGTTAACTGTGGTCCAGACAGAACACCTGATATCATTCTGGCCAAAGTGGAGGCTGGAGTTGAAATCCAGAAAGGAATTCTTTGAGTCAGTTTCATCTCAGTGGCAAATAAGCAGCTGAAGGCTCCAGTATGGAAAAACTCCTAATCTGGTAGCCGGTCAATCCAAAATTGTAGGGATCAAACTAAGATGCTATACAATATGAAATATACATAACACAAAATATGATCATAGTTCCTTGCTCTCTTGGTTCCAGCATGAAGAACATTCAGAAGACCACCTGACAACTGGGGTAGCAAAGAAGCTGAAGAAATAGTGGACTACCTAGTTAGCTACTGAAAGAAGACTGCATAGATTGACCACAAATAACGCATGAAAAAGTAGCATCAAAGATGCACTGGAACATCTGCAAGAGATACCATTTGCTGACAAGCAAGAACGACCATGCGAATCACTTAGCAACTGACTAACTTACTTATGACCATCATAAAAATGGTCATAAAATCAAATCTGGTCATGTGGTGCCTCACTTAGGCTGGCAACAACTTACTACCAAAATTTTGGGTGCCATTGTGGTGCTAAGTCAAGGACTACTTGCCTTATTGTGAATGATCAGCATAGAAATTACAGCCTTATCAAGAATAAATGAAAGAGGCATGATAACCTTCTTCAAGTTCTCATATAGGAAATGGAACAAATTTCTTTGTTAGTTTCAGGTTGCCAATATAAGAACTTGGGTGGAAATTGCAAAGATGTGGATTTTACAAATAAGTTTTTTCAACAGCAAAACTAGAACTAAGGAGAAATTTTTTGACAGTTAGAACAATTAACCAGTGGAACAACCTGCCTCCAGAAATTGTGAATGCTTCAACACTGGAAGTTTTTAAGAAGAGAAATGGTATAGGGTCTGAAATGGTATAGGGCCGTGGTGGCGAACCTATGGCACGCGTACCACAGGGGGCACGCAGAGCTCTCTCTATGGGCACATGTGCCATCATCCCAGTCCTAGGCCTTCAGCTGGGTTTTATAAAACCTTTTCGCTTTAGGCCTCTGCCGCCATGTGCCCAAAAAAATAATCAATCAATTTCAACTTCTCGTGGGAAAAAAAAGATCTCGCAAAGTTGGAATTGATAGATTGAACTTTTTAATCCCACCCAGTCTGCCGTTACCACCCCAGCCACGCCCACCCAATGGGCCACGCCCACCCAATGGGCCACACCCACTCAATGGGCCACACCCCATGGCACCCGATGATACATAAGTGGGTTTTGGCTTGCAGTTTGGGCACTTGGTCTCTAAAAGGTTCGTCATCACTGGTATAGGGTTTTCTGCCTGAGCAGGGGGTTGGACTAAATGACCCCCAAGGTCCCTTCCAAGATTGTTATTATTAACCTGTATTAAACAGAGGGCAAACTAGATAAAATTCCAAGATTGTGTCTAACTCTAAACTAATAGGTTCTGACCAAAATTATCACAGGTTTTCTGGGATCAGGTATGATTCACTTGTCTGATGTCTTCTATGTACTTTGACTTCTGTGGCTGAGAATTTTGAGGTTTTAAAAGCCTCAAAGAGCATCAGGTTGAGGAAGGCTGAATTGTGTCATCTGGTGTGGAGATTCTCAGTCATTCAGATGATAGCTGTCTCAAAAGGCAACTTTTCAAAAGGAACCCGGACTGTTTTTTCCTTGAGGAAGAAGAACAAAATGTTTTGCTTCTCACCCAAGAAGCTCATGATGATGAAATTGAGGAAGCTCATGATGATGAAGATGATCATCAGTTGATGATCAACTGGTGAAGCTTCTTGAATGAGGAGCAAAATGTTTTGTTCTTCTTCAAGGGAAAAAAAAACACCTTTGAGACTGGTGCATTCTTTCATTTACAGTATTGTTGACAAAGAAGTCTAATGGAATAGAGGTTAGGATATAGATGCTTTTAATGCCTAGCAAGACGTGGAACAATTAAATTAGTTCATAAGGAATGCATTAGATAAAAAATTGTTTTTTTCCTTAACTGTTACTGGAAGAAGTAATGAAGTCAATATCTGGCTGCTATTTTATTTCTTAGCTTCTCCAGATGCTGGAAGAAATCCAGAACCCATCTTAACTGTTGTTGTGACAATCTATAAAATAAAGAGCGGGAGAAAAAGAAAACCTTAAGTGGTTTCTTTCTTTTATGTGGTGAAACTGAATACTAGCTCATTTAATTGTTCTGTTTTACACAATGCCTCCATATCCAAACATTATATGGTTTTTCAATTAAAATTTATTTCTAGATGAATCCTTTTATGCAAAGAAAAAAAAAGTTATCCAAGCTTCACTGTGATTTAACGCAGGAGCTACAATTAAAACAGAGACGAGCAAACTGTTACCAATAGTTTATGATGAATGACAGCTTCAATTTCCATGTTGGTTGGGACTGGTTTGAGAAGTTCAAAAAGTTCAGCTTCATCGGTAGGACCACAGATTCCTCACACTTGATTTAGGCTGATGATACAACAGAATAGAAGGTATTACAATAATGGAATCTAAGTAAATTAAAGAGAATGCTAGTCAAGAGGCAATTGTCTCAACAAAACAGCCTGTAAGGTTGAAGGATATAAACTTAAAGATAGTCATTTCAAGGATTATTTATAATCATTTTAATCGTATGCTAGATCTTGCTTTCATTTATTTTGAGGCTAGTTGAGAAATAATATTGCAGCTACTATAAATATTGCATTTAACAGTCAACACCATGAAACTGAGAGTTTATGATTAAAATTCTAACTCAGCTACTGTTCCTCAGCCCTCATCTCCATTACAGTACAGCATTCCTTTTCAGTATACAGGTAGTCCTCAACTTACAACTATTCATTTAGTGACCTGAATCAAGGGGCTTAATGACTGTTTTTCATACAACTGTTGCAGCATCCCCATGGTCACATGATCAAAATTGGGATCAAAATTGGGCAGCAGCAATATAAAAACAAGGCACATATAAAATAGCAATAGACTTATATACCACTTCACAATACTTTACAGCTCTCTTTAAGCGGTTTACAGAGTCAGCATATTGCCCTCAAGAATCTGGGTCCTCATTTTACCGACCATGGAAGGACGGAAGGCTGAGTCAACCTTGAGCCGGTCAGGATCAAACTGCTGGCAGTTAGCAGAGTTAGCCTGCAATACTGCATTCTAACCACTGCACCACCACAGCTCCTGTTGCTTCTCTTTCAGTTATTGTGCGCTAGATTCCTGTATATTGGAATATCTGATCATAATTTTCTTGTTTGGACATTTTGACTTATTTCCCTGAGTCAAAATTAAGATTTTTAGAGTCAAAAGTTTGTGAAGTATGCCTCATAAAGAATAGTGCTCCGAAGTTTTTGGAAATACTTAGAAGCTATTTTTTAACCAATATGGAGGATACCTCTACATCATGCTAAGAAAAAAGCGATATTTTCAAAACAAGCAATTTGTGATATTTAAAGCAAGGAAAGACTTAAGCATGGCATTTTCCTTGAAACATAGTTGTCAAAATATATAAGGTTAAAAATGTTATTTATGAATACAGTATTTGCTAAGAGTTATGTTTTCAGCATTATTCTAAAATTGAATTTGTAGTAGTCACATGAAAATCTCTGTGCAAATAACCTTCACAGAATCTCCAGCCTTTACAGATAAACTCAAATTATCTGTGAAAAGCACAGATTTGTTTTTTTCCCTATTCCAATGATCATTTCATGCCCCTGTAAAAAACTGTCATCAAAACATGTTTTGAACAGCTCCTTCCTTTTTTAGTGAAGATTATTAATAAGTGCAGAGATGTCAGGAAAGTGTTGGAGATGGCTTTTCATTGTAGACTGCTAGATTAGGACTGGAGGGGATAAAACAACACCCAAGAATCAAGAAAAACCATTCACTTTTACACTTCACTAGTTAAAAATTATAATTAGCTGAACCTTTATTGCCAGTACTTCTGCTTCACATAGAAGTACTGGCAAAAAATAAGCTAATATTTAACCTGAGACTTATTTTTTAAAGGCCATGATGATTTTCTTAACACTTTTACATTTGTAGTTAATATTCTCTCTCAAGAGTGAATGTTGGGATTAACTTAACCTTTTTCTGGCTTTCTTTCTTCAGAGATGGTGGCAAAGGACCAAGAGTGCAAACAGATATTCTGGCATGTGGCTTCCGATAAAGGGAAAGCCAGGATTTCTTCTAAAATGACTGTTGGGTGATGTATTTAACCCTGTTGCTTTTGGACCTGAAAAATACACACTCTTCCTAATATTTCCTGTTAGTACAAGCATTTAGGAAAGCTGTTGGCATACCATGCGTTCAGAAAGAACACCACAAGCACAGGGGCTGAAAAGGCCGCCTATTTCTTGGATCATTTGGCAAATCACTAGTTAGGTTCCTGTTGAGATGCAGCTTTGGCCACATAAATTCTTTGCCCTTCCCGCCTTCTTGATCAGTGAGTTTCTTCTTTGAGTCTTTCTCTCTGTTCTCCCTTTAGCCTCATTCCTACAGAAATGTTCTTATATCTTCTCCTTTTCTCCACCAGGAGCATACATATTCTATTATACATGTCATTTTGGACCTTCTGCACCTGTCTGTAGATTCTTTCAATGAATAACAGAATAACAGAGTTGGAAGGGACCTTAATGTTCTTTCAGTACAACCCCTTGCTCAAGTAGGAAACTTTATACCATTTCAGACAAATGGTTGTCCAATCTCTTCTTAAAAACCTTGCAACCTAAGGAGGCAATTAATCATTCCACTGATTAATTGTTCTAACTGTCAGGAAATTTTTCCTTGCTTCTAGGTTGGTTCTTTTCTTAATTAGTTTCCACCCATTACTTCTTGTCCTGCCTTTGGGGGTTTTGGGAAATGTTGACCTCCTTCTTCTTTGTGGCAGCTATCATGTCACCCCTAGTCCTTCTTTTCATTAAACAAGACATACCCAATTCCTTCAACTGTTCTTTGTATGTATTATCCTCCAGCTCCCTAATCATCTTTGTTGCTCTTCTCTTCACTCTATGAATACAGTTCTACTCATAATGAGTACAATGAATTCTACTCATGAGTACATGCTGCACTATAAACTCCAGTGTAGAAACTGAAGGATTCTAGCCTCTATTATCCCACCCATGCATAAGTGGGTGCATGCTGAAATTCTACACAATGTTGATATTACTAGCAAAATTTCAGGTTCAAGGAATGCTGAAGAATCCCATTGACTCAGATTGCCTTGAAGGGGGAAACTATACGTCCATAATGCTTTGAATGCTATTTGTTATCATCAAAGGTTTGATAGTTGTTTTTTGTTGTTAGTCTGCATAGAATGATTTTTGTTTCATTTTCAAATTGATGTGGCCTAAAAAAATCTTAAAAGTATGTATGCAGTTCAGAGCACGTATCATGGTTAGTGGCTCTAATTTTAGTGGATCCCTACACCTTAAATCAAATTAAGCACGTATTTACCACTTGAATGATTGTGTGTATCAATAAGAACTCTTAATACAAACTTGCTGATATTAGAAATGTCTGTATAGAAAGCATTCAGAATGGTACTCTTTCTGCATTTTCACCAGGAGATTATATATGGCTTGATGACTGGCAAATTTAAACCGTGCCCCAGATTCACAAATGCGGGTCATTGGGAATAGCAACGACTCTTGAATATATGGTATAGTTTCTTAGTTCTAGTTTTGAATGAATGCCAAAGGTGTTT
>NW_015387633.1:45700-65700 GCF_001527695.2 Protobothrops mucrosquamatus
ATGCCCGTTGCTGGTTGGCTAACTAGCAACAGGGTCTTGCCAGCCAATGGAATTGTGTGATTACAAGCCAGGGGAATCCCATAAAAGAGGGCTCCCCTGGCCCAGAGAGCCAGTCCGGATTTACCTTATGCCTTGCCAATAAACCAAGAGCTGACTGTCACTCGACTCGTGTCTTACTGCCTGCGCGATCTAACAGAGAAGCCACTAGAAAAATGACAAATCTGCCTGGTGAAATAGAATTAATAATTGATTATGAAGGATACTTAGTAGCTCAAGAATCAGGAATGCCATGTCTCTGGATACCTTCATTGTTAGGGAATAACCATAGGAGAGAGCTGCTAATTGCATGGGCCAGACTTTGTAAAAGTCATCAAATGGAAACATTCTTGAAAGTTTTTTTCCCCCCATTGTAGCCTACCTGATACTTAAATACCAGTCATTTCTCTTTAAGCTGATATGTCACTTTAAATAAAGCGTGGGTGGATTTCAGGATGGTCTCTTTAGATCAGGGGTAGGCAACCTTGGCTCTTTTATGACTCGTGGACTTCAACTCCATGCTGGCTCAGGAATTTTGGGCGTTGAAGTCCACGAGTCATAAAAGAGCCAAGGTTGCCTATCCCTGCTTTAGATAGTGAAAAGAGTTCATTGAGGAATACGAAGTTAAAATATGACAAAGGACCCTTTTTGCCCAATGCTGGTGGATTGGAAGACAGAATCTGCAGTGCAAGGGGAAAAAAAATATTGTAAGGCACTTTCCTCTTAATTGACACCTTTGAATCTGTCTCCCATCCATCACATCAGGCTGCTTATGATAACAGATGACACATTATAAATATTCCAGATTCCCTTTACATCTGGGCAGCCTGATAATAAAGAAGATATCAAAATCACTACCTTTATAGCAATTACAACCCGGAGTCCTCTCTCTTCCATCACCTGCCATGCTATGGAAAGCAACATGAATGCAGACTGAGAGGCTTGCCTGCTCCAGCCTGGGATTTGTTTAAAAAAAAAACAACCCACTGCATTTGTTTAGAATAAAGTAACATGGTCCTGGTTGTAATGCTGTTTTGTGGATTCCCTCAAATAATTTATCTACTTCTGTTCAGACTAAGATCTGGCCAATAAGCTAATTTGCAAAGGAAGCAAATAACTGTCCAGAGTCATGTGAATGCTTTTCATTTCTTCATTTGCTTTTTCTTCCCCCACAAGGAGTGTTAAGGTGCTGATAAAATGTCCACAAGCGGGGAATAGTTGAGGCTTCGCTCATTGTTACCTGCTATGAAGTAGAAATCAAAGTTTACCTACTCTGCAGGAAAAGAAGTAGAATGGGAACAGAGTTAAATGCTTTTACTGAAAAAAAATCCTGTCTAATTTAATGCTAATTTTTAATTGTTTCTAATATGCATTTTTAAGAAAACCGAGAAGCAGTATAGAATCTATTAAAAGAAAATTTAAAGGGCAGTTGCTTACCTGGTTCAAAGCTGACAAAAATATGAATCATTCAGATACACTTATGAGGAAGTGGTGGGAGGCTGCATCTCATGATTGACTATGCTAAATTGGCATTTATTCCCACATCATCTGGGAAATTGCCTTTACTTTGGTGTTGGAAGGAAGATATCCTTATTATTTTAAAAAAATCCAAAGGAAACCAAATGATGAAATTGTGAAGTCCTTGATGCTCTCTGAGCTTGGTTGTTTGCTTGCAGATGTTTCATTTCCAAACTAGGTAACACCATCAGCTCGAGTGAGGGTGGGGTTTGCTCCCTGTTAATATACAGAAGCTTGCTGTAGGGAACAAACCCATACTCATTTGCACTGATGATGCTACCTAATTGGATAATGAAATGTCTGCAAGAAAACAACCAAGTACTGAGAATTCCAAGGACTTCACAGGTCAGTACTGAGCTGCATATATTCTCTTTTATTGCAAAAGATGGAAGTCCTGCACAGTTATTTGGGTCATGTAGCCCATCCCACAATAACCAGTTCCCACAAAGAGTTAGATGGCAACTTTGAAGAAAATAATTAGTTAACCTTGCACACCTATTATTTTCACTTTTCTGCACTCATAGTCCATAGCACAGAAATCTGACAGTCCAGAAGCTGTTGCAGCTTCTGTCTCTTTGAAGACCTTCAAGTGGTCATGATGGATAATACAAAACGTGGCAAAGAATACAGAGTGGTAGAGAACTAATCTATTTGCAAGGGAAATAATTCATGTAGTGGATTTATTTTTTTTTTAAAAAAACCTTTTTCCTCTCAGTATCTAATCCTAGAAACTAAGAAATTATTATTTCATGATCTTCTGTCCCAGCTCACGTTATTAATCACACTGCTTCTTTCTCCTCTGTTCTCTTTGGCCAATTTGTAGGTTTTTTGTAGTTTCAAAAAGGGAATGCAGGACTCAGTATATCATAACATGAAAACATCCAGCATATCTTGCATCTGTAGAGCACGTCAAGCATGTCAGCTGGGATCTTTGTAATGATCAGTTGGTTCGTGTGTTCCTGAGCATCTTCCCAGATGTATGAGAAATAACCTATCACAGAACAAGAAACACTAATGTCCCATATGGTAAACTTCTCTTCAACTTAGCCCTTCTGTGTTGTAGGCAGAAATTTCCAGGTATCCAGGGGCCAGTCTGTACTTCTTGGATGGCATAGTACAAAGATGGGTCACCCACAATTTCAGGAAGAGATGACATTGTGCTCAACAATCCCTCACTTCTTGGGAGGCTGATCCCTCCAAGTCTTCTGGTTCAGGATTAAAAGTAGTCTTTTTCCCGTCTCTGCAGGTGGAAACAAGGTAGCTTGATTCTCCTGCTAAGCTTCATTCCATCATACACAAATGTTCCTCTGATCCCTTGTGCTTCAATTTATCAGACTGATTTCAACTGTATGATGAACAACCACTAAGGGAATTAGGCATGTTTGGCCTAATGAAGAGGAGGCCTAAGGGTGACATGATAGCCATCTTCCAATACTTGAAGGGTCTCACAGGGAAGAGGGGATTGATTGATTGATTGATTGATTGATTCTCCAAAGCACTTGAGGGCAAGACAGGAAGCAATGGGTGGAAGCTAGTCAGAGAAGGATTCAACATGGAACAGAGATATTTGTGAGAATGATTAGTCAATGGAACAGCTTGTCTTCCAGAGTTGTAAGATGCTACATTGCTGGAGGTTTTCAAGACAAACATGGACAACCATTTGTCCTGGATGATGTAAGGACTCCTGCCTTGGGCAAGGGGTTAGAATAGAATAGAACAGAACAGAACAGAACAGAACAGAACAGAATAGAATAGAATAGAATAGAATAGAATAGAGCTGGAAGGGACCTTGGAAGTCTTCTAGTCTAGCCCCCTGCTCAAGCAGGAGAACCTGTACCATCTCCGACAAATGGCTGTCTAGTCTCTTCTTAAAAACCTCCAGTGATGGACTGCTCATGATTTCTGGAGGCAAGCTGTTCCACTGGTTAATGGTCCTCACTGTCAGGAAGTTTCTCCTTAATTTCAGGTTGCTTCTCTTTTTGATCAGTTTCCAACCATTGTTTCTTGTCCTGCCCTCTGGTGCTTTGGTATATAACGTGACTCCCTGTTCTTTGTGGCAGCGCCTCAAGTACTGGAACACTGCTATCATGTCTCCCCTATTTCTTCTTTTCTTTAGACTAGCCAAACCCAAGTCCCGCAGCCATTCTTCATATGTTTTAGTCTCCAGGCCTTTGATAATCTTAGTTGCTCTTCTCTGAATTTTTTCCAAACTCTCAATATATTTTTTGTGATATGGTGACCAAAATTGGCTGCAGTATTTCAGGTGTGGTCTTACTAGGGTTTTATAAAGTGGTACTAATACTTTGCGTGATCTTGTTTCTATGCCTCTGTTTATACAACCCAGGATTGTATTAGTTTTTTTGGTTGCTGCTGCACACGATTGGCTCATATTCAAGTGATCGTCTACTAGGACTCCAAGGTCCCTCTCACAGTTACTGTTTTTGAGCCAGGTCTCGTCCAATCTGTACTTGTACCTTTGATTTTTCCTGCCTAAATGTAAAACTTTGCTTTTCTACACCTTGAAACTCATTTTGTTAGATAGGGCCCATTGTTCAAGTTTGTCAAGATCTTTTTGGATCCTGAGTTTGTCTTCTGGGGTGTTGGCTACTCCTGTCAGTTTGGTGTCATCTGCAAATTTGATGAGTTCCCCTTCAATTCCCTCATCTAAGTCATTGATGAAGATATTGAAGAGTACTGGGCCTAAGATGGAACCTTGTGGTACCCCGCTGCTTACTTACCGTGTGGATGTGGTGCCATTGTGGACTACTCATTGAGTACGGTTTGCCAGCCAGCTACAGATCCATCTGGTGGTGATGTCGTATATTCCACCTTTTTTTAGCTTACCAAGGAATAGGTTGTGGTCTACATTATCAAATGCCTTACTGAAATCTAGGTATACTAGGTTCACAGCATTTCGCTGGTCTACTAGTTTAGTCACTTTGTCGAAGAATGAAATAAGATTTGTTTGGCATGATCTGTTTTTAACAAATCTGTGCTGGCTACTAGTTATAAATTTGTTTGCTTCTAGTTGTTTGCAGATCTGTTTTTCGATTATCTTTTCTAGGATCTTCCCAGGTATTGATGTTAAACTGGTTGGACTAATAGACCTCCACGTTTTCTTCCCGCGCTATGATTCTATGATTTGACAGGCTGTTCTCACGCCTTTGATGGCCATCTCATAATGCATTGCTGGCAGCCTTTTTCATTTACAGTTCAGAAGTATAATGGAGAAATGTTATTTTTTTTAAGTGGGTTGAATAGTTTGAGGGTGAAATTCAGTTCTGCCAAGTTTCCTCTTGTAGCTCAAGTGAGAAGGGGGTGTAAAACTATGATGCTTTTCTTTTCTTTTTCTCTTTCACCAATTCTCAAGTGCTCTGTGTGCAGAGGAAAAGAAATAAATTGGCACTTGCTTTCCAGGCATAGGTGGGAGGGGGAAAAGAAGCAGGGGAATCTGCCAATCAAAGGTTGAGTTAACTGTGGTCCAGACAGAACACCTGATATCATTCTGGCCAAAGTGGAGGCTGGAGTTAAAATCCAGAAAGGAATTCTTTGAGTCAGCTTCATCTCAATAGCAAATAAGCAGCTGAAGGCTCCAGTATGGAAAAACTCCTAATCTGGTAGCCGGTCAATCCAAAATTGTAGGGATCAAACTAAGATGCTACACAATATGAAATATGCATAACACAAAATATGATCACAGTTCCTTGCTTTCTTGGTTCCAGCATGAAGAACATTCAGAAGACCACCTGACAGCAGGGGTAGCAAAGAAGCTGAAGAAATAGTGGACTACCTGGTTAGCTACTGAAAGAAGACTGCACAGATTGACCACAAATAACGCATGAAAAAGTAGCATCAAAGATGCATTGGAACATCTGCAAGAGATACCATTTGCTGACAAGCAAGAATGACCATGCGAATCACTTAGCAACTGACTAACTTACTTATGACCATCATAAAAATCTGGTCATGTGGTGCCTCACTTAGGCCGGCAACAACTTACTACCAAACTTTTGGGCACCACTGTGGTGCTAAGTCAAGGACTACCTGCCTTATTGTGAATGATCAGCATAAAAATTGCAGCCTTATCAAGAATAAATGAAAGAGGCATGATAACCTTCTTCAAGTTCTCATATAGGAAATGGAACACATTTCTTTGTTAGTTTCAGGTTGCCAATATAAGAACTTGGGTGGAAATTGCAAAGATGTGGATTTTACAAATAAGTTTTTTCAACAGCAAAACTAGAACTAAGGAGAAATTTTCTGACAGTTAGAACAATTAACCAGTGGAACAACCTGCCTCCAGAAATTGTGAATGCTTCAACACTGGAAGTTTTTAAGAAGAGAAATGATATAGGGTCTGAAATGGTATAGAGTTTCCTGCCTGAGCAGGGGGTTGGACTAAATGACCTCCAAGGTCCCTTCCAAGATTGTTATTATTATTATTAACCTGTATTGAACAGAGGGCAAACTAGATAAAATTCCAAGATTGTGTCTAACTCTAAACTGACCAAAATTATCACAGTTTTCTGGGGTCAGGTATGATTCACTTGTCTGATGTCTTCTATGTACTTTGACTTCCGTGGCTGAGAATTTTGAGGTTTTAAAAGCCTCTGGAGAGCATCAGGTTGAGGAAGGCTGAATTGTGTCATCTGGTGTGGAGATTCTCAGTCATTCAGATGATAGCTGTCTCAAAGGGCAACTTTTCAAAAGGAACCCGGACTGTTTTTTCCTTGAGGAAGAAGGACAAAATGTTTTGCTTCTCATCCAAGAAGCTCATGATGATGAAATTGAGGAAGCTCATGATGATGAAGATGATCATCAGTTGATGATCAACTGGTGAAGCTTCTTGAATGAGGAGCAAAATGTTTTGTTCTGCTTCAAGGGAAAAAAAAACACCTTTGAGACTGGTGCATTCTTTCATTTACAGTATTGTTGACAAAGAAGTCTAATGGAATAGAGGTTAGGATATAGATGCTTTTAATGCCTAGCAAGACGTGGAACAATTAAATTAGTTCATAAGGAATGCATTAGATAAAAATTTGTTTTTTTTTTCTTAACTGTTACTGGAAGAAGTAATGAAGTCAATATCTGGCTGCTATTTTATTTCTTAGCTTCTCCAGATGCTGGAGGAAATCCAGAACCCATCTTAACTGTTGTTGTGACAATCTATAAAATAAAGAGCAGGAGAAAAAGAAAAGCTTAAGTGGTTTCTTTCTTTTATGTGGTGAAACTGAATACTAGCTCATTTAATTGTCCTGTTTTACACAATGCCTCCATATCCAAACATTATATGGTTTTTCAATTAAAATTTATTTCTAGATGAATCCTTTTATGCAAAGAAAAAAAAGTTATCCAAGCTTCACTGTGATTTAATGCAGGAGCTACAATTAAAACAGAGACGAACAAACTGTTACCAATAGTTTATGATGAATGACAGCTTCAATTTCCATGTTGGTTGGGACTGGTTTGAGAAGTTCAAAAAGTTCAACCTCATCGGTAGGACCACAGATTCCTCACACTTGATTTAGGCTGATGATACAACAGAATAGAAGGTATTACAATAATGGATTCTAAGTAAATTAAAGAGAGTGCCAGTCAAGAGGCAATTGTCTCAACAAAACAGCCTGTAAGGTTGAAGAATATAAACTTAAAGATAGTCATTTCAAGGATTATTTATAATCATTTTAACCGTATGCTAGATCTTGCTTTCACTTATTTTGAGGCTAGTTGAGAAATAATATTGCAGCTACTATAAATATTGCATTTAACAGTCAACACCACGAAACTGAGAGTTCATGATTAAAATTCCAACTCAGCTACTGTTCCTCAGCTTTCATCTCCATTACAGTACAGCATTCCTTTTCAGTATACAGGTAGTCCTCAACTTACAACTATTCATTTAGTGACCTGAATCAAGGGGCTTAATGACTGTTTTTCATACAACTGTTGCAGCATCCCCGTGGTTACATGATCAAAATTGGGATCAAAATTGGGCAGCAGCAATATAGAAACAAGGCACATATAAAATAGCAATAGACTTATATACTACTTCACAATGCTTTACAGCTCTCTTTAAGCGGTTTACAGAGTCAGCATATTGCCCTCAAGAATCTGGATCCTCATTTTACCGACCATGGAAGGATGGAAGGCTGAGTCAACCTTGAGCCGGTCAGGATCAAACTGCTGGCAGTTAGCAGAGTTAGCCTGCAATACTGCATTCTAACCACTGCACCACCACAGCTCCTGTTGCTTCTCTTTCAGTTATTGTGCGCTAGATTCCTGTATATTGGAATATCTGATCATAATTTTCTTGTTTGGACATTTTGACTTATTTCCCTGAGTCAAAATTAAGATTTTTAGAGTCAAAAGTTTGTGAAGTATGCCTCATAAAGAATAGTGCTCCGAAGTTTTTGGAAATACTTGGAAGCTATTTTTTAACCAATATGGAGGATACCTCTACATCATGCTAAGAAAAAAGCGATATTTTCAAAACAAGCAATTTGTGATATTTAAAGCAAGGAAAGACTTAAGCATGGCATTTTCCTTGAAACATAGTTGTCAAAATATATAAGGTTAAAAATGTTATTTATGAATACAGTATTTGCTAAGAGTTATGTTTTCAGCATTACTCTAAAATTGAATTTGTAGTAGTCACATGAAAATCTCTGTGCAAATAACCTTCACAGAATCTCCAGCCTTTACAGATAAACTCAAATTATCTGTGAAAAGCACAGATTTGTTTTTTCCCTATTCCAATGATCACTTCATGCCCCTGTAAAAAATTGTCATAAAAACATGTTTTGAACAGCTCCTTCCTTTTTTAGTGAAGATTATTAATAAGTGCAGAGATGTCAGGAAAGTGTTGGAGATGGCTTTTCATTGTAGACTGCTAGATTAGGACTGGAGGGGATAAAACAACACCCAAGAATCAAGAAAAGCCATTCACTTTTACACTTCACTAGTTAAAAATTATAATTAGCTGAACCTTTATTGCCTGTCTGATGTTTTCTGCTTCACGTAGAAGTACTGGCAAAAAATAAGCTAATATTTAACCTGAGACTTATTTTTTAAAGGCCATGATGATTTTCTTAACACTTTTACATTTGTAGTTAATATTCTCTCTCAAGAGTGAATGTTGGGATTAACTTAACCTTTTTCTGGCTTTCTTTCTTCAGAGATGGTGGCAAAGGACCAAGAGTGCAAACAGATATTCTGGCATGTGGCTTCCGATAAAGGGAAAGCCAGGATTTCTTCTAAAATGACTGTTGGGTGATGTATTTAATCCTGTTGCTTTTGGACCTGAAAAATACACACTCTTCCTAATATTTCCTGTTAGTACAAGCATTTAGGAAAGCTGTTGGCATACCATGCTTTCAGAAAGAACACCACAAGCACAGGGACTGAAAAGGCCGCATATTTCTTGGATCATTTGGCAAATCACTAGTTAGGTTCCTGTTGAGATGCAGCTTTGGCCACATAAATTCTTTGCCGTTCCCGCCCTCTTGATCAATGAGTTTCTTCTTTGAGTCTTTCTCTCTATTCTCCCTTTAGCCTCATTCCTACAGAAATGTTCTTCTATCTTCTCCTTTTCTCCACCAGGAGCATACATATTCTATTATACATGTCATTTTGGACCTTCTGCACCTGTCTGTAGATTCTTTCAATGAATAACAGAATAACAGAGTTGGAAGGGACCTTAATGTTCTTTCAGTACAACTCCTTGCTCAAGCAGGAAACCTTATACCATTTCAGACAAATGGTTGTCAACCTCTTCTTAAAAACCTTGCAACCTAAGGAGGCGAGTCATTCCACTGATTAATTGTTCTAACTGGCAGGAAATTTTTCCTTGCTTTTAGGTTGGTTCTTTTTTTTAATTAGTTTCCATCCATTGTTTCTTGTCCTGCCTTTGGGGGTTTTGGGAAATGTTGACCTCCTTCTTCTTTGTGGCAGCTATCATGTCACCCCTAGTCCTTCTTTTCATTAAACAAGACATACCCAATTCCTTCAACTGTTCTTTGTATGTATTATCCTCCAGCTCCCTAATCATCTTTGTTGCTCTTCTCTGCACTCTATGAATACAGTTCTACTCATAATGAGTACAATGAATTCTACTCATGAGTACATGCTGCACTATAGACTCCAGTGTAGAAACTGAAGGATTCTAGCCTCTATTATCCCACCCATGCATAAGTGGGTGCATGCTGAAATTCTACACAATGTTGATATTACTAGCAAAATTTCAGGTTCAAGGAATGCTGAAGAATCCCATTGACTCAGATTGCCTTGAAGGGGGAAACTATATGTCCATAATGCTTTGAATGCTATTTGTTATCATCAAAGGTTTGATAGTTGTTTTTTGTTGTTAGTCTGCATAGAATGATTTTTGTTTCATTTTCAAATTGATGTGGCCTAAAAAAATCTTAAAACTATGTATGCAGTTCAGAGCACGTATCATGGTTAGTGGCTCTAATTTTAGTGGATCCCTACACCTTAAATCAAATTAAGCACGTATTTACCACTTGAATGATTGTGTGTATCAATAAGAACTCTTAATACAAACTTGCTGATATTAGAAATGTCTGTATAGAAAGCATTCAGAAAGGTACTCTTTCTGCATTTTCACCAGGAGATTATATATGGCTTGATGACTGGCAAATTTAAACCGTGCCTCAGATTCACAAATGCGGGTCATTGGGAATAGCAACAACTCTTGAATATATGGTATAGTTTCTTAGTTCTAGTTTTGAATGAATGCCAAAGGTGTTTGTTTTGTTTTTTAAAAAACACATTTATTTATTTAGCATATAGCATACAATGTCAGGAAAATTTACACCAATGCGGTCCTGATAGCCTAAATTGCTAGTTCATTCTGTTCAGCACTTGTGTGCCTACCCACCACAGGGGGCCAACTAGCTTACACCAGCTGACTAGTGGTGGTTGGGTTGCTGGCTCTTCCGGACTCCTTTTCTTGGTCTCGCCTTGTCTCACCTCATGTTGCATTACCTCACATCTGGCCAAGTCCAGCACCGGCTTCCACTCTCTGCACACACAAACGCAGCTAGATTTTTCCCACCAAAGTGGTACCCATTTATCTACTCGCAATATTACATGCTTTCGAACTGCTGTGTAGGCAGGAGCCGGGGAGTGAGTGGTGGAAGCTCACTCTGTCTTGTGAAGTCAGGCTTGAGCTGCTGGCTGGAATAGAATATTGCTGGAAGGGATCTTGGAGGTCTTCTAGTCCAGCCCCGTGCTCAAGCAGGAGAACTTATATCGTCTCAGACATGTGGATGTCCAGTCTCTTCTTAAAAAACTCCAGTGATGGGGCACCCACAATTTCTGGGAGTAAGCTGTTCCACTGGTTGATTGTCCCCACTGTCAGGAAGTTTCTCCTTAGTTCCAGGTTGCTTCTCTCTTTGGTCTCTTTGGTCAGTTTCCAGCCGTTGTTTCTCATCCTTCCCTCTGGTGCTATGGTGAATAGCGTGACCCCCTCTGCCTTGTGGCAGCCCCTCAGATATTGGAACACTGCTATCATGCCTCCCCTATTTCTTCTTTTCCTTAGACTAGCCAGACCCAAATCCCATAGCCATTCTTCATATGTTTTAGTTCCAGTGTTATTAAGCTGCTACGTCACCGTGTCCATGGAATTGGAATTATTAGTGCATGATAGAAAACTAGGTTTATAGAATTTGTAAGCATTTTAAGTGCGGCTAATCTACCAAGCAATGATAATGAAAGCTATTCCTATAATTTAAGTTCTTTTTCATCTCATTCAGGACAGAACCATAATTAATTTTTTTTTCAAAAATTGGTATCAACCCTTTACAATAATTACTCTAACTATCTAAAACCTCTGGATTGATATGAAGCTCTGTACCTTCTTTCCATTTTTGTCAACATTCATTAATACAACTGAGAATTTATTGAACATAATTTCCAAACTGCTGTTGCTTGAAATTTAATTCAAACAGCAATTGAAATATATCTCTATTTGGGTTTATAAGAAAAATGAGTCTATCATTAATTATATTATGTTCTGCTTTTATATTGACATCAAATATTTCTGTTCTTCCTAATGGTCTAGTCAGAAATGCTTAAATAAGATTGAAAAAGGATGAAAGGAACATCCACTTTAGGTGAACCTTATTTATCAGAAAAATGTCTGTGTTTAATATGTTGATGCTAATATTGAGCTGGTGAATAAAAATGATTATAAATAATCAGTGGACTTGTGTCCAAATCCCATTTCCAGTAACATTCTTTTAAAAGAAAGCTACTTTCCATTCTATCAAATACTTTAAAAATATCTGAAAACTGAAACGCTGGTGTAATTCTGATATATTTTATAATTATGGATTAAAAATTCTATTTGAATCCACTCTAACAAACACAAATTGATTACACGCAACTCATAAGAGCTGAAGTCTTGCTTATTCCAAAAATACTCATTGCAGTAAATATTTTAAATCTAGATTTATATACCATCTTTATTTTGTATACCTCAAGTTGGGGCACTTAATGATCCCTCCTCCTATTTTCCTCACAACCGGTGTCCTGTAAGGTGGGTTGGATTAGGAGGGAGTGATTGGCCCAAAATTACCTAGTGGCAAGGGGTGTGCCCAAAAGAGAATTAGAACTTACTCCCCTGATTTCTAGTCTAGCATCTGAACCACTACATCAAACTGGGTCTGTCTTTAACAATGCACATGATGAAGGCATAATTCCCAACAATTCAATACTGCATGCAATCTCCAGAGAAAAATTGGGATGCAAATGTCAAAAGAAGAAATATTTCTTGTTAGGTAAAAACAAAATCTAAAATAAACTGGGAAGCTGAAAATCATGCTTTGTCTATCATTTTTGAATTTCCTATGCTACCAGCTGAATACTTTCTTGTTTTCTGTACTCAGGTTGATTGTGTATTTCAGCTGCATGGTTCCTAAGCACTGAACACATTGTGCTATAATCAAGGACAATATAAGAATTGATAAGGGAGAATGAATCCCAGGAGTTTTATACCTTTAGTCAAAGTAACCATACATACTAGATGCATCAGGAAATAAATTTACAGACTTCTCTGCCACATGAAATTTATTTATCAGTAAGTTGGAGAATGAGATGCAATCAATAAAATAACTCACCAATAATAGAATGCTAAGCTTTGACACATCAGAATGGTGCAACTCAACAGTGCAATGTATTTAAGGATGATGATCACTGTCACCCTAGAGCTTGAGTAAATGGCCTCATCTTCCCTCAGCACTGAAATAAAATTAATGGATTAAGAGGAAGTCCCCCCCGGAACAGGCCTTCCTAACACCCAGTCATGTTTTTACAGAAATAGATGGCCTCAAATCTTTAAGCTTAATCATAAACACATTAAACTTTGATCAGAAATGAATTGCCATCTACTGCAGTACCTCTAAACTGATGGAGTCCCTCATTGTAGCTTTGATGTAGTTTGTTTTCTGTAAATGATCATTCTAGAAAGAAAGGAACAAGATTGTGCTCCTCCTCCTTTTCCTTTCTTCTTTCCCCCCTTCTCCTCCCCCTCCCACTCCATCCCTGTTTTCCAAATCTTTCTATCAGCAAGATAGCTGATAGCTATCAGGGTTATTTCCTCCCCAGATTCCTTGATGCCTTCAACAATGGCAGAGGTTCAAATTCAGGGAGGTATTCAGCTGATAGCATATGTAGCTTTTTTTCTTTCTTTCTTGGTATGTTTGATCTAGCTAAAATCAATAGTCTTCTCTGTGAAGGACAGCATCTGTTTTTGTTGTGCCTTAGGTTCCAACATACAATCAAGCACAAAGCCAAGTGGTGTCTTTCTTTTCTTTATTTGTAATGGAATTTATCAAGCTAACTACCTGGCAGATGACAGAGGATTCCACAGAGCTGAGAAGAAACAGAATCAATGGTGGATGACATTCTCCCTCAAGGCATTTTTATATGTGATAATAAAAACACCGTGGACCATTCTAGTTTGCATATGGAGTGAATACTGACAATGTGAGAGACTTCCGGTGAGCGCAGTGGCAAGCTGACATACTACTGGCAGCAGGACCATATTTATGAGGAGAATGACGGCTGGATGCTGGATCTGGATGGGAAAAATCTCTCTGGAGAAAGGAGAGATTGTTGAGATAATCCAAATGACTCCAGATAGCTGTGCCTTGTGAGTAGACCTTGGTAACTGCCATTTTACAGACAGCTTATGAATTGAGTGGCTGGGAGCTGAGGATTTCACCAGGCTCAGACTTTTAAGAACATTAAACAATGACTGAGTCTGATCTGTTAATTATTTCTAGATTTGGATTTTTTTTTAAAAAAAAATGGTACTGGAAAGATTAAGACTCTTCAGATTGGCAAAGTTTCGTATTGGCTGAGTTGCCTTCTCCTTGGACAAGACACCCTAGAATAGTGGTAGCGAACCTATGGCACGGGTGCCAGAGGCGGCACTCAGGGCCCTCTCTGTGGGCACGTGCGCCGTTGCCCCAGTCCTAGGCCTTCAGCTGGGTTTTATAAAACCTTTTTACTTTAGGCCTCCACTACCATGTGCAAAAAAAAAAAAAAAGGTTCAATCAGTCAATTTTAACTTGATCTTGCAAAGTTGGAATTGATTGATTGAACTTTTTAGTCCCACCCAGTCTGCCGTTACCACCGCAGTCACGCCCACCCAATGGGCCACGCCCACCCAATGGGCCACACCCACCCGGCACTTGACGATGCATAAGTGGGTTTTGGGTTGCAGTTTGGGCACTCAGTCTCTAAAAGGTTCGCCATCACTGCCCTAGAATAGTCAAAAAAATTGTTATTTCCTTCAGAATTCTCCCGGATGCTACTTGTACAATGTCTCTAGGTGAGTGAATGTCTGCTTTTTCATCCTGTCCAATTTCAATTAAATCCCCAAGGGAAGGCATCATAAGGGAATCTCTTTCCTAAGGTTTTTATATTCGGGGAACAAAGGCAGCCAGACATGGGCATCTCCCTGGAACTGAGCAGGTAGTAAATTACACCAATTGCATCCTCGCCTTAAATATCATGACGCAAAATAAGTGCATCGTGGCATCATTTGCAGAATGACATCCTGATGAATGTGCCATTATTTAATGTCGTCATTGCTCGTTATGAATGCCCATGTTGCCAGGAAGATTGTAGAGCAGGGGTAGTCAACCTTGGCTCTTTTATGACTCGTGGACTTCAACTCCCAGTTGAAGTCCCAGTTCTGGCTCAGGAATTCTGGGAGTTGAAGTCCACGAGTCATAAAAGAGCCAAGGTTGACTACCCCTGCTGTAGAGAGATGGAGAGACATATACCATAAAACTGTCATAACCTGAGGATGACAAAAAAGGAATGGCCAGGGCTCCCTCGAGATCCAGGTGGCATCCATGCAGCTTTCTTGGCAACATTTTGCTTCTTTTCACTTTCCAGACTAGCCTACTGCCCTGAGTTTTATGACAATCTCCCATCCATGACATAACTAAGTCAGACTCTACTTGGTAACCTAGGTCAGGGCTTTTCAACCTTTTCACCCATTGTACCACTTTTAGGATATGGCAATATCTGAGTACCACCAGTCGCCTAGCAAGGTGTCAAAAACTTGATGACCCCCCCCCAAAAGGAAAAAAGTGATGAAGTACAGGTAGTCCTCGACTTACAACAGTTCGCTTAGTGACTGTTCGAAGTTACAATGGCACTGAAAAAAGTGCCCCCCAAGGCACAGCTGAGCAAGACACCTGCCTGCCCACCCGGCGGCGCTCTTCCTCCTGTCTGAGGTTTCCATTGTTGTAAGCATTTCTGTTGAGGATTGGCAGCAGGGGTGGGGTGGGGGTGTTTGGTTTTTATTTCTCCAGTCTGCTGGGTGGTTGTGGCAGGTTTTGGTCACGTCACATGACCCTGGGACACTGTGACCATCATAAATATGAATCAGTTGCCAAGCATCTGAATGTAAATCACAAGACCCTGGAGATGCTGCAACATTCCAGCTGACCGGCGCTTCTTCTGGGCTCAGCAGAAGCGCCAGGATCAGTGCCGAGCTCCAGCTGGAGCCTGGTGCTGATCCTGGCGCTTCCGCTGAGCCCTGACAGCCCTGCAGCTCCAGTCGTCTCTCGGTCAGCCTTGTGCGGTGCTGCCACCGGTTCAGCTCATTCCCCTCCCCCACTACTTTTCTAGGAGGGTCGCGTACCACCTGCCAGGTGCCAATGTACCACAGGTGGTACCCGTACCACTGGTTGAAAAGCCTTGACCTAGGCCAGGGGTGGGAACCTTGGCTCCTTTATGACTCGTGGACTTCAACTCCCAGAATTCCTGAGCCAGCATAGCTCAGCTTGGAAACTTCTTCCTTTCCCCTCAGCATGGCTGGCTCAGGAATTCTGGGAGTTGAAGTCCACAAGTCATAAAAGAGCCAAGGTTCCCCACCCCTGACCTAGGCAAATGCAGCCATCTCCTTCCAGAAGAGAGCAGGTGGAAAATCTTCCTTAAAAAGAAATTATAAAGAAATCCTAACACAGTTTGAGTGTATGGTAAGCATATTGAAACCATTTGTGCAGGGGAAGAAACATTTCAGGAAATCAGAGGGCTGATTTTGAAATTGCATTGTAATAAAGAATTACTCTGAGAAGGATCTCCCAGAGAAACACCTACAGATGCCCAGATACAAACATATCTAGAAGCAATCTTTTCTCTGACTGAAACAATTGCTACTATATAATAATAATAATAATAATAATAATAATAATAATAATAATAATAATAATAATAATAATAATAATAATAATAATAATAATAGTAAAGTTAACATATGGTTAACTATGATTCGTTTACAAGTCTTCCCTTAATGACATTGTTGAAGGAGGCAAGGACACTATAGAATAAGCTTCTCTCATGCCACACATGCTTAAAAGGCTAGTGAAACCAGAGGAAAAAAAAGATTTAATGGAGATAAATAATGCATTTTGTTCACAGCTAAGGCAGGCTGGCCTCCAAAAGTAGTCATTTCTCCAGTGACAGGGAGCTGTATGTTAATAGCTATTTGTTACCCATTGTGGTGCTTAAACAGCATGAAGAGAACAGTATTTGGCCAATATGTCTATGTCAGAGGCAAGTTTCCCCCCCTTCTCTGTTATTATGTCTTCAGAAAGGCTTTCTCTCCTGCAGTGACTGTTCACAGCAATTATTAGAAGTGAAACAATTAGCAGGCTTTATAATGTCCTTGTTCTAGCAGTTCTGGAAAAGGCTAGACTCAGAAAAATACGGTATGGTACCACATAAGTATGCGCCACAAAAATAAGTCCGTCCGTCCATCCATCCATCCACCCACCCACCCACCCATCCACCCACCCATGTTTTAGTCTCCCAGAAACCAAGTCACATTTCATCCAGAGTGGAATTGTGTCAGGTTTTAAGGAGAGGTAATTATTACAGTGTTTAGAACCTGTTGTCTCCTTCTTCGTATTCCTGTGCCTGTGGTTTACACAACACAATTAAGCCTGGTAAAGGCCTGACAAGTGTCTTTGCACAGCACACTCATCTTCATTTAATTCTTTTTGGCCCAAGATACTATGTGAACCCAACTGGTTTGATTATTTGATGCTTCCATGCATTAGGTGAACTCATGAAATAATTAATTTAGTAATCGATTAAGTGTGAATGCAGCCCATATCTAGGAACCTGTGGGGCCCTATCCTCTGAATAGCCTCTGTCTAAAATCTCCAAGCCAAGAACAAAACAATAAAAGCAAACCAAGCAAACTGGTAAATTATTAGTCTGTAGCAAGTATGTTTCCTGTTAGGGTGCAGTTTCAAGTGGCATGGGGTTATCTGTGAAGAATCACAGCCTCACACTAAGATCTCCCATCTCCCAAAATTAGATAGACGTACCCTTTTTTGCGATTGTGACAACTGATCCAAGAGACTCAGTAGTTTTTTGCTGGTATACATGCCTCTTATTGTTACCCTGATGATATTCTTCTCCCCTCTTCAAGTATATATGGATTAAAAAAAGAATGCAAAGTTAACTTCATAGTTGTTACATAAGCAGTTGACTCCAACCATGAGCAGGTGACAAAATGTGTGACTTCGCTTTTATAGGAAGTTGCTTTATAATGAGTTGGATCACTGGTCCATCTAGCCCAGCATGACCAGCTCTAAAGGACTTTGCATGCCACTACTCACTAGCAACTTAATTAGGGTTGATGCAGTGAAGCCAGTTTCCCAGGTTTTCACTGGATCTTAAACTAAGTGTATGAGCTGGATTTGCTCCATGCAACAAGATAAAATGTGGGTAATAGGTCCCAGATTTTGGACACATTATTTAAATTACCCTATTTGAGGCACTTTGATTAAAAATGGATGCATTCTTTTGTCCAATTGAAGGTTATAAATGGACCAGAGAGTTTTTAGTAGTATATAGATGAAAAGGGGCTGCATCGAAGATTATATTTGTCAAAGCTTTGTACCAGGTACAGCAATTAAACTCTCTTCATAATCCATAGTCCAGGGGTGTCAAACTCAATTTCACTAAGGGCCGTGTCAGCATTGCGGTTGCCATTGGGGGGCCGGGTGGATGTGGCCAGAGTGGGTACAGTCTACTGGGTGGGCGTGGATGGAGTGAGTGTGGCCTACTGGGTGGGCGTGGCCAGTTCTACATTATTCGCATCAAGGGTGCCTATGGGGGCCTGGGCAGGAGTGGGACAGATCTGAGGGTCTGTAGCAGAAGGGGGTGGGACCGGGGAAAGTGCCAAGGCATGGTCCACCGGGGCAAGTGCCAAGATGGCCACCACAAAATTGTACATTGGCTCCTGGCTGGCCTGGGCCAGGGCCAAGGCAGCGGGGGCCGTTCCCTCACTGTTTCCAGGATGGCTTCGCGGGCCACATGAAACCACTTTGCGGGCCGCATCCGGCCCCCGGGCCTTGTGTTTGACATGTCTGATTTAAATGATGTTCCTCTGTGAAAAGCTGGGATGTGAGATGGAAGCATTAGCCAGGAGGAACTGCATCCCATCCCAGTTGCTCCTAGGATATATTTCAGGAAAAGATCTGCTCCCTTGAACGTTCACTCTGGGTGCCCAATTGTTATTAAGGTTCCCTTGAGTAGTAGCAATAATGTCAAAATTATATTGTCCTCATATAATTTCAACTCTATTATATTGACTAAGTTAAGATTCAGTGCCTCTCCCAACTGCTGCCAATTGGACAACATGGTGGGATCCAAGCAGGATACTGTCAGGCGTAAACAACCAAACCCATGGTTGCTGAATCCAAGCAAACTACTTTATTATGTTCTGCTTGTAATACTGGAATCTCCCCAGTCTGACAGCCTACTCTTGGGAACAACTAGATAAGGTTCCAAGGAACTTTGGGAAAGGGAAAGGTTGGCCCTGGAGCTTTTGCAGTTATGTAGTGACTCCAGGCTAGCTTTATGATTGATCCCTCCTCCCTGCATGCATCTTTCTATCAGATATCCCTTTTCCACAGAAAGTATAAAATGCTGTCTTTCATTGTCCAACATTACAGTAGTCCTCAACTTATGACCACAACTGAACCCAAATTTTCTGTTGCTAAGTGAGGCAGTTGTTAAATGAGTTTTGCCCCATTTTATGACTTTTCTTACCACAGTTGTTAAGTGAAACACTGCAATTGTTAAGTTAGTAACATAGTTGTTAAGTGAATCTGGTTTCCCCATTAACTTTGCTTATGAGAAGTTTACAAAAGGTGACAATATGACTCCTGGATACTACAACCGTCATAAATATGAGTCGTTTGCCATGCATCTGAATTTTGATCAAATGACCATGAGGATGCTGCAAGGGTCATAAGTGTAAAAAAAGCGATAAGTCACTTTTTTCCGTGCCATTGTAACTTTGATCTCTCACTAAACGAATTGTTGTAAGTTGAGGACTACTTATACTTCAATATTTGAGTAAAGTCCAGCAGATCATGATTAAAGAGCTTGTGTAGGTCAATTCTATATCCATATTAAATCTGTAAAGGCCACAGAGGAGTGAAACTATGAACTCCTTCTTCAGGAATCTTGGAGATGAAGAGCATTCCATTTTCTTCTTCTTTTTATAATACCTTGCTTTGTGGTGTAGTTGGGGCAACTGAATGGAGCTGAGCATTTACTGGCCAGATGCCCTTCCTGATGCCTACATGGAGTTCACAGCAGATATTTTCTTTTTGCACCCTGACAGACATCTGTCACTGCCTAGGATTGAACTCTCAACCTTATGAGTGGGAGGCAAGCATCTTCACCTCTAGGCCACCATTTGAATGAAGAACCTTCCAATAATTCTTCCAAAAGCAGACTAGTGATTTTTGTTCTGACATTTCCTTGGACTTGTTTTTTTCCCCTGATTGTCCTGCCAGGGCCCCATTTTGCCTTACAAAGTGGTGCCATTATCAATGAATCAGACCTTATCCCCTTTGCAGCTTTCATTTAGCTTTCCAAGC
>NW_015387633.1:68200-90386 GCF_001527695.2 Protobothrops mucrosquamatus
TGCCCAGTGTGCACACGTGTGTGCGCATATTCACCCCCACTTGAGCTAGCACCGCTGCCACTACACAAACTGTGATGGCGTTGCTCGGCACTCGCACAAAAACATTTTCCAGATTTTAAAAATAATGCCCAAAAGATGTAAGGGACAATTGATGGTAAAGTGATACTAAGTGCTTACGGTAATTGAAACCAATTGCATTGCCTCTTTCCTTTGACAAAGAATCCCATTTCCTCATGGGATTGAGGCCAGTCCAAGTTGCCTCACATGGGACTGTTGGGAGTTAACACTTGCTGTTTGACCCAAAGGTGCTTTTCAAATGACAACAGGACTTTCTTAGTTTTTTCCTTGAAGATGTTTCAGTTCTCATCCAAGAAGCTTCTTCAGTTCTGACTGAATGGTGGGGAATGGAAGGATTTATACTTAATAGTCATCTGGTTGTTAGCAGACTGAAGGTTGGTCTTTAGCTCTCTGAGAGTGACCAATTGACCTTCAGAGTGCTAACAACCAGATGACTGCTAAGAATATAAATCCTTCCATTCCCCACCATTCAGTCAGAACCGAAGAAACTTCTTGGATGAGGTGAAATGTCTTCAAAACAAAAAAACCAAAGAAAGTCCAGTTGCCTTTTGAAAAGGACTTTTGGGACAACCATGACCTGGATGATTGAGAATCCCCATAGATACTGTTTAAGTGGCATGCTTAAATTATGCTAAAAAAATAGATTGAGCCAGAAAGAGTGCAAGTAGGGTGAAGGGTAAATTTAATTTAATTTAAATGTAGGCTTCATTAAACATAAATTAATAAAATGTGGTTAATAGGACTATGCTTCATGTATTTAATAATTTCCTTGTTCTGTTATATTAAGAATAATAATCCAACAGCAAATTTCTGAAGATGCTCTGCAGACCAACCATTAGGTCTTCAGATTCACATGAAGACCTCAGATGATGTTTATCTGACATAGAGGTTTTCTTATCTAATGACATTTCCCAACTTGCAAAGGATGGGTGTCGTATTGGGAAAAAGACCTCCCCATTCAAATACAACATTTATTGTAACTTGAAATGCAGTAACAGGTACAGTCATAATAATCGATCCTCAGTAGTGTCGAGAAATCCGTTCAGGTACCACGGACCTCCGTGCAAATCATACAATTTATGTGATTCTCAGATTGAAAAAAAAAGAAGGAAGTGCTTTGGGTGGATATGAGGACAAATTTCTAAAATGGCAAGAAGCTTAGAACTGAATAATCGACTGTGCATAGAAATGACTTGGGCCTGATAAGGATGCTGACATGTCAAAATGGTGGATACTGTCAGCATGACAAGTCAGCCCTTCTCACAATGGACTCACAATGGACGGGTATTCTACCTTCCTTTCCCCTTCCTTTTTTCCTTTTTCACCCATTTTTATCTATTCACTGCTGATTCAGCAAGAAAAAGGTATCCTGCATATCCCAATTTTTATATATATATTTCATTTTAAAGTGTTTTTCAGCACAGGCCCAAAATGTAGATAAAGATAAACCTGAAAAAACTAACGATTCTTTCAATCCATCTAAAGAGGGAATGAAAAGCTTTTCTGAGATTTGCATTAAAATAAAAATAAAGATCTGTCAATTACACGCTTTGCAGATGTGTCAATCCATTCCAGGGCTGAGATTTTCAGGACAGAGGGTGAGAATTTGTCACAGGCAGCAGGCAGAGAAGAGTTGTAGATAAAGGTCAGGACACCCATGTGGCCATTGCTAGGTGGTGTGCTTTGTAGTCAATCCACCATTTTCTTAGTGGTTGGATTTGCCCCCTGCCACCATTGTCATGTCCGGGCGTATTAAGCCAACGAATTGGATAACAACTGCTATCAGAGCTGGAGTGTATTGCCATTTCTGATTTTGCTACTGTCAGCTTTTCCTGAAAGCATTTCCTGGGGAGGAAACTCTAGTGTATTCATCAGAGACATTGGCAGAAGGGAATAAAAAATACCTGCAGGGTGCTTTGACAGCCTGTCCGAAAAATACAGGGTTTTGCGCTGCTGCAGCTGCCATCTTGAATTTTTTGACCCAATTCTACAGAGACCCCTACCACTCAGCCATGCATACTTGCTTGTTCAGAGGAACAAGGCTCTGTGAGTAAGCCTGTAGAATAAAAGAGAGGCCTTTCTATATTTCAACTTTTATAACTATTTCAGATTTCTGAAGCAGAACTTCTGTTTCTCCCTTCATCATTGCATGCTGAAAGCTGAATTCACTCTATGCTGCTCTGCTTCAGAATATTAGTTGCCCAACAGTTATTGTAATGGCTTTTACAATGTAAACATTGACACTCAACAAACCCCATCTGCTGGCAATGTTCATCCATCCAAAAATGGTAAAAGATAAAGGTAGATACCCTGTTTCCCTGAAAATAAGCCCTAGCATGATTTTTCAGTGTACTCGTAATATAAGCCTTACCCTCAAAATAAGCCCCAGTTAAGATCGTCAGCCAGATGGATGCATTTAGTACTGTATTTTCCCCAAAATAAGACCTAACTGGAAAATAAGCCATCAACTCACAAAGCTATTCTGGATGAGTGATAGCATTAAAAACAACCTCAAAATACAATTAATAAACATCCCCCCTCCAAAAGAACAGCAAATAATATAAGAAAAATGCAAATAAATACCTATAGGGTAAATATTGGAACATTGATAGCAGTGTTCCAATATTTGAAGGGTTGCCACAATGAAGAGAGGGTCAGCCTATTTTCCAAAGCACTAGAAGGCAAGACAAGAAACAATGGATGGAACTAATGAAGGAGAGAAGCAACCTAGAACCAAGAAGAAATTTTGCTAACAGTGAGAATAATTGACCGGTGAAATGGCTTGCCTTCAGAAGGTGTGGGTGCTGCATTACTAGAGGCTTTTAAGAAAAAACTGGACAGCCACTTGTCTGAAATAGTATAGGGTTTCCTGCTGAAGCAGGGGATTGAACTAGAAGACCTCCAAGGTCCCTTCCAACTCTGTTATTCTGTACATAGCCTGAGTCAAATTTCACCTCATGTAACATCCTGGCACAATGTCTATGGGAAGAGCCAAGTGAATTTGATTCCGTTTCTATAACTTTATGGGCTTTGTTCAGAGAAAGACCCAGATGACTACACTTGTGCCTATTTAAATCTCATTAACCCAACTAGGAGCTTAACTCACACTCCAATGGAAATGAACAGGGTCTACATGTGTTTAATCACATTTAGGTTGTGCATTTCAAATGTTAGGCTAAGAAGCAGCAATATAGACTGAGTGTTTGTATACCTGTTTGTTTGAAGGTAGATTTAGTCATGCAGAAGTTTAGTCACAGAAATTTCCCTTCATATACAGTATCTTCTTAAGTGAAAGCATCATTCAGATCGAAAACTTTTTGAAAGCTTTCAAAAAGTTTTGTCATCCTCCCTATATTTTGTAACTTTGACCATGGAGGTTGCCTGTCTTAATTTCATAGTCTGCAATTACATGTTCTTACTGCAGATGAAGGAAGCTGCTAATTACATTGAATAAGACCATATGTTACAATTACCCTGTAACCTTATGTCATCAGGATCTGAATTTGTATCTCTTTACCATATATATATTATAGACATATTCTCTCTTTAATTGGATGGGCTAACCCTGACCTAAGAGCTAGTAGAAGCTTACAAGATCCTGGTAATTATTATCAAGCATAAATCTGGCCTTTCTTGGAAAAGTTGCTCTGCAGTAATATAAAGAATAATATTCCTAAAGTCAGAAACATTTTATAATGGAGAAATCAGGAAATGTTTCAGACCTGAAACACCCTCTCATATTGCCTTAAATCTCATGAGATTGCTAAACCGGCAAAGCATATGAAATTGTGCAAACATTGTTTTTATACATATATCACTGTTAGCATAGCACAGTGATAGCATAGTGGCTACAGCACTGCCAATAGAGCCATCGTGACAATCCTTAGGACCACCGTAATTCAAACCAATGAACTGGCATATATTATAGCCACTGTGATCCTGGAGGATCCTGGAGGATGCTTGAGGAGATGATCAGAGAAGCAATAGATATCCCCTCTGGAACATGAGGTTTGAGGCTAAGATCAAGGCAACTCAGAGACAGGTTAGTCAGATGGAGGAATTACATAAAGTGTGAGAATTAAGACTCGGCTACTGATTCCCTCTGAAGCCCTGGAGGCTGCTAGGCAAAGGCCGATAGCTCAGGCTACCAAGCTAAGCAGATATACTGTACTGGAGAATCAGAGGCTAAGAAGATAAGTGCTCTGTCCTCCAAGGAACTATCCCAAGATCCCAACTGCAACACAATAACAGCAGAACCACCAACAGTAGAAACTAGACAGTACTGGAAGAACATATGGGGGAAAGAGAAGACACAGAACACCAGTACGAAGTGGCTGTAGGACCTGAGAGAAGACCATAATGCTCACCCAGAACTAGAACCAGTCACAGTAGCAGACATTCAACAGCAGGTAAAGAACATAAAGAGCTGGACATGATCCACATCTACTGTCTAAAGAAACTAACAGCAGTGTATGAACACCTAGCAGCACAGATGAACCTGGCAGCAGACTCCCACACAGACTCAGATAACACAAGGAACACAAAGAAGGACAGTGGTGATCATTCTTGTTTTCCAAAGAGAAAACGTTAGCACTCTCTCCAGGTCTTTTTCAGAGACAGAGATAAAGATGTATTTTGAAAGAGATCTAGTACTATTTGTCAAGAGCTGTGAACACATTTTAATAAAGAGCCTGACTTAGGCTTTGGAAAACATTGGCCAAGCATTTCACAGATGGATGCCTTCAGAAGTCAGCTTTTATGTTAATCCAGCAGCACAAATCAGAATGGACATATGGACTAGTATCTGATGAATGAAAGAGAGGCCAACCTGTAGCAGCCAAAAGGAGCCAATAGGAACTCTGCAGATCCCAGGTCTGGACTGAGCCATCATGAACACTGCCAAAGCACCAGAAATCATCATTCAGTAAACCTTCTGACAGCAGAAATGGGAAAACATCACCTAAACAACAGATTAACTAAATGCAAAGTTAGGCGGCCTTGATTATGGCCTGGAGATGAGAAGGAAGATGGTTAGAAAGACACCTTAAAGCCACTGATAGGTGGATGTGTGGATGAACTATTGCTCTCTCCTGTGATGAAGCTACTGCTGAAACATTTGACTTTCCCACTTCTCACGCCAAGGTCAGAGAGAAAGGACTATAGATGTTGATCAGGTCTCTCAGTTATCACAACACTTTTAGCAAGTTGAAAACACAGAACCTGTCAGATGGAGTCGCCATCTAGAAATCACACATTTAGAAATCAATATGTAAAATTAAAAATTAACAAAGGACAAAGGGTGGCGTAGATTTGCAAGTAATTGTGCATGCTAATTGACAGATGTAAACAGAATTTTAGAATTAATCACTGTGACTTTTATAAATATGCAATACATCTCACTGCTGGAGAGAAGATTATGATCAAGTGACCTGCATGACCCCCTTAATTGTTGTGCTTTAACTTTAAAACATAAATTCTCTTGGAGAGCCTTTCAAACCTTTAAAACACTACTTTTCTGTTCTGTAAAGTAGGCTAGATGGCTCTCTACTGCAGGGGTGTCAAACTGCCGGCCCGCGGGCCGGTTTCATCATACTGGAGCCGTGCCCACCCCATTTCTTTTTAATTCGGCTTTTAATTATTGTATTTGTATTGTAGTTTTTATGAGGCTGTTAGCCGCCCTGAGTCCCATGAGGAGAAGGGCGGGGTATAAATTAAATAAATAAATAAATAAATAAATAAATGGCGAAAAAGCTCTGATACGTTGCGCGACGTCACATGACATCGCGAGTTTGACATGTCTGCTCTACTGGATACAGTTTCATTTACAGAACCTAACTTTCCTTTAGACAGAACAATTAATCACTAGGCCGACTTACCTCCAGAAGGCTTTTAAGAAGAGATTGGACATCCATTTGTCTGAAATGGCATAGCGCTTCCTACCTGAGCAGAGGGTGGACTAGTAGACCTCCAAGGTCCCTTCCAAGTCTGTTATTCTGTTGTTCTGTAGTCAATCTAAGATGAGAATTAAATGGTTTCCTTTCTGCATATGGTGTCTGTTGTGTCCTGAGCCTGCAGTAGCAGGCTCGGGACGTTGTCATGGTAACGGGCTGTTGCAAAGCTGCCCGGGACCAGACAAAGCGGCGCCAGCCTGCGCGCATGCGCGAAGTGCAAGGCGCGCCATTTTCCTTGTATCTTTTTTACCCGGGAAACCTGGCCATTGAAAAGGAGGAGTGAGGCCTGCGAGCCTCTGAGTTGTGACGGAGCTATCTGAAGGAGAATAAAGGATTTGTTGCTGACAGTATGTTTGCCTTCCTTCCGCCACTAAGACAAGGACTTAACAGTGTCCATCTTGTCTTGCCTGTAGAGACCTACAGATAAGTGAAAAAGCTGACATCTGAACCCAGCCTTCCTTAACAGGAAAACAAAAAGATATTGCATTCTGGAAAGTTAGAATATGCTGTACACACTTCTAGACAGAATACATCAGAGTGTTAACTATGAATGAGAAGAACAAAGCAAAATAACCCATCAGCAAAATGCAGGCTTTGCAAAACTATGAAGCACTTGCAGACACAAAGTCACGGATGATATGATGCAAATTGTGATTAAGGATGGAAAGTGGCTTTTCAGACACTGAATTTTCTTGGGGACAATGGAAGATTTTCCCCTGAGGATTTTCCGAAGAGTCTGGCTGTAATTTCCATGTGGTATTAAAGGCGCCACCAATATGGGGTTTGCATGCACCTGTGATTCCTGTTCAATGAATGAAGTGAAGAGCACCATTTGATTCAAAGGCAATTTTTGCAAGGCAGGAAAGAAAGAAAGAAAGAACGAGCGCCTCGCTTAACCTAACTTCCAGTGAAGCCTAATCTCATCCATCTCCTGTCACTTTAGATTCCACTTTCATCTCTTCATCATTTTCCAATCGGCCACAAAGGCTGGTAATGAGAAATAGAGCAGGATTTGCAATGGAGGTATGGGGGGATATTTTCCCCAAAGCAGAAAGTTTTAGCACAAGAACTTTATGAGGTGTGGCTTGAGCAGTTCAATTTTGCTTACCCAGGGCCAAGAAAGAGGAAGGGGGGGGGATTAGTAGATGTCTGTCTTTTCCATGCTTGTTTCTTTGCAAGGGGCTTTAAAGGCCACAAATCAGCTGTAGGTATGATATGGAGGAATTGCTTCTGTAGATGAATTTATTCTTGGAACTGGATAAGCATTCTGAGTTTGGATAAATGTTCCAGTGATGCAACAGATTTTTTTCTTTCAAGATTAGCAGTAAAAAGATGCTGGTCTTTGGCATGTACTTGATAGATAACAGCCCAAATCCTTTTTTGCAGACCAGCAAATCTATCAGTTACTATACAGTAGACTTCAAATAGAACTTGCAATAAGCATCATGTTTTCTCTTAAAGGAGCAACAAAAGTGGATGAAATAGTATTTTGGAACACCGTAGTGCAGGGGTGTTGAATTGCTGGCCTGCGGGCTGGATGTGTCATGCTGAAACTGCGCCCACCCCAGCTCTGGCAATGGGGAAAAAGTTGCGATACATCATGACACGTCACGTGATGTTGCGAGTTTGACACCCCTGCCATAGTGCCTCATCAAAATCCTACCTATTTCTTTTCTTCCTCCACATCCATTTCATGGCAGACTGGATATTAATGGATATAGTATATGCCATACAATCCATCACAGATGGGCCCAGAATGTGTTCCAATTTTGTGCACCAAATCTGTGCCACCTACTCTTATTTCTGCTACTCTAGATAACAATTGCAGAGTGCTAGAGAGAAGTTAGAGTTCTGCTAGAGAGAGGTTCCTTGAAGATGAGCTCCAGCATGAGTTTCAAAGCTCAAAAACTAAATCTCTGGTCCTGGTGACTAACCCAGATTGGATCCTGCAACCTTATCCTGGGACACACATGTTTGCCTTCATTCGTGAGAGATAACTGCCTCAATAATTTAGTTCACACATGCATACTCGCACATTGTTCACTTTGTTTATTTATTCATCACATTTTTTTAAACTTCCCATCTGCCTAACAGAGGGATTCTGGGCGGTATGCAATAAAATATTAAAACATAATCTATATAAATAAAAATGTAAATGTTCATTTGTTCAAAATCTTAAATCTCTGAAAGTTCTTCACCGATTGCTTTGAAATTTTGACACAACGTTGCATTCGAATACGCGCGTGTTTTTATATACCTACTATTATATAGATGTCACACCTGTGACAGGTAAAAACATGTTTTTTTTGAAAAACAGCGCCATCTGTCGGACGTAAAAGCAACACACGCTTTTACCAGACTGAGCCACAGCAACGTGTGGCCGGGTACAGCTAGTAATATATAAAATTTAAAAATTTAAAGAAGGCAAGGATGATCAAAACACTGGTAAAAATTAGCTGAAAGGTGAAGGGATTATACAATAAAACAACAACCATAAAAACATTAAAACATCCCACAGTTAAAAAAAAATCAACATTGTTAAGAAGGACTAAAAGAGACTATCTTTGATGTTACAAACAGTGAAGCCAGCGCAATACTGCAGTTCCCAGAGATCCCTGAGCCTGTTGATCCGGCATGTTTTGAAGGACTTCTAGAAGACTGCTAAGGATGGAACCAGACTCTTCTCGGCAAGTACCATTGCTGAAATTCTTTTTTTTGTTGAAAGTTAAGTTGCTTGGGGGGGGGGGGGTTGGGGGTGCGATGGCTCAGCAGTTAAAGCTGGAAAGCTGACAGCCCAGGTTCGGGACTCAAATGCTATGCAACAGGGTGAGTTCCTGTTCCTGCCTCAGCTCCTGTCCATCTAGCAATCTGAAAGCATGGAAATTCAAGTAGATAATATACTTCAGTGGTAAGGTAATAGCATTCCATGTGCCTCGGGGTATAGTCATGCTGGCCACATGACCATGGAAAACTCTTTGCACAATGCTGGCTCCCTACACTAAGAAATGAAGATGAGCACTGCCCCCCCTCCCAGAGTCAGACATGAATGGACAGGGGAAACCTTCACCTTTACTTTAAGTTGCTTGATGTTAATTTTTAGAAAATGAAAGAAGTGGCTGAAATCAATATCAACTGTTTATGTCCTCTTTTTTTATTCCCCTCCTTTTTCCTTTGTCTCTTTTCTCACAGCCAATTTAATTTTGAACCATTGGCCCATGGCCAACACAGTGCTAGGCTGCATTAACAGAGGGATAGAATCAAGATCACGTGAAGTATTAATACCACTTTACAATGCCTTGGTAAGGCCACACTTGGAATACTGCATCCAGTTTTGGTCACCATGATGTAAAAAAGATGTTGAGACTCTAGAAAGAGTACAGAGAAGAGCAACAAAGATGATTAGGGGACTGGAGGCTAAAACATATAAGGAACGGTTGCTGGAATTGGGTATGTCTAGTTTAATGAAGAGAAGGACGAGGGGGGACATGATAGCAGTGTTCCAATATCTCAGGGGTTGCCACAAAGAAGAGGGAGTCAAGCTATTCTCCAAAGCGCCTGAAGGCAGGACAAGAAGCAACGGGTGGAAACTAACCAAGGAGAGAAGCAACCTAGAACTAAGGAGAAACTTCCTGACAGTTAGAACAATTAACCAGTGGAACGACCTGCCTCCAGAAGCGGTGAATGCTCCAAGACTGGAAGTTTTTAAGAAGAGACTGGACAGCCATTTGTCCGAAATGGTATAGGGTTTCCTGCCTCAGCAGGAGGTTGGACTAGATGACCTCCGAGGTCCCTTCCAACTTTATCATTATTATTATTATTATTATTATTATTATTATTATTATTATTATTATTATTATTATTATTATTATTATTATTATTATTATTATTAAATATTTTGCAAAAAACATGCCCCATATACATTGCTGTCGCCATGGAGATTTTCCCATACAGACTAAAAATCTGTCAAGCTTGATGTTGCTCAGGTTTTCATTTTTTCCCCTTAGTTATACATTCATTCCATAACATGCAAAAAAATAAAATAAAATTGATTCACTGCTTTCTTTGGCATACAATTAATCATTCTTAATGTAGGCTCCTGCAGCATGGATCTCATTTTAAAATGCATGTCAAAACAGTTACAAATATAATTATGTATGTGTACATGTTATTCTCCGTACCCTTGTCAAAAAACAAAACAAAATGACAAGGGCATGTATGTAGGAAGTTTATCCTAGGAATGAATCTCAAAATAAAGGAATTGTAGGGTGTAATTTCCACCATGATGCTGAAATTAGTGCAGTAAATATAATAACAGATTAAGAAATTCAGCCTTGATATAGCTGAAATTAAGCACTTGCTTTGGGACATGTAATTAACTACAAAGTGCTACAAAGGAGAAAAGGAATTTGATTATTTACAGTTGAAAACAGTTGTTTCCCTTACCAAAGACTTTTCTTGCTTACACAAAGGGACCGGCATTGTCTACTGGGACCCAGATGTCACTTGTTAAGGATGACTGTTGGTTTATGGACAACACTGATTTCCTCAGCATTTAAATGGCATAACATTCTTCTGGGTGGTGGGAAGATGATTCATTCTCAACCTCTTGGTTGGCTGCCCTGAAAGTGGTTCTGTAAATGCCATGATCTCAGTGGATAAGGGACTTGCCAGGTCAGTGGTTAAGATGATGAAAGGGACAGCCAAATTCATTTCAAAACCCAGCTCAACCACTAAGGCATTACAGATGGCTCACATATATTTTTTCCTTGCTGTAGAAAACTATTTTTTTTAAAAAAATATCTAATTTATATGGCTGCCCATCTCACCAAAAGGGCAGTGTACAACAAAGCTGAAAACTATATTTTCATCACTGGGGGCCAAGGTTAGATAGGGCAGAAATTGACAATGATGTAGCAAAAATGAGATGGAATATTTTCTATTTTTTCTGATGACTTTGTTCAGCTTTTCGTTCTTTCCTCTTTGAACCAGAATAACAGAGTTGGAAAGGATCTTGGAGGTCTTCTACTCCAGCCTCCATTTCAGGCAAATGGCTGTCCAATTTCTTCTGAAAAGCCCCCAGTGATGGAGCATCCACAACTTCTGAAGGCAAGCCGTTCCACTGGTTAATTGTTCTCACTATTAGGAAATTTCTCCTTATTTCTAGGTTGGTTCTCCCCTTGGTTAGTTTCCATCCATTGTTTCTTGTCCTGCCCTCTGGTGCTTTGGAAAATAGCTGCTTTGTGGTAGCCCCTCAAATATTGGAACACTGCTACATGTCATCCTCTAGTCCAGGAGTAGTCAACCTTGGCTCTTTTATGACTCGTGGACTTCACTCAGGAATTCTGGGAGTTGAAGTCCACATAAAAGAGCCAAGGTTGACTACCCCTGCTCTAGTCTTTCTTTTCACTAGAGAAACCCAATTCCTGCAAATGTTCATATGTTTTCACTTCCAGTCCCCTAATCATCTTTGTTACTCTTTTCTGCACCCTTTCTAAAGTATCAACATCTTGTTTATATTGTGGCTATCAAAACTGGATGCCATATTCCAAGATTGGTCTTACCAAGAGATTATAAAATTGTACTTTCATGTTTGCAATGCTATCCACTAGTTGACCCTGCATAACACTGTTCAGGCATAACACTGTGGCCCACGGGCAAATAATGCTGCCCTTATTTGTGTAAATTTCTCTAGCTCTGTTTTTCTCCCCTTTCAGAATGTATGCATACAGGATATGCCAGCATCTCCTTAACATGGGTTGGGCTTGGGAAGAAGTAGATGAATTATGACAGATAGACTGATGTCTTAGACATCTGTCAAAACCTACTCTGGCTTTGCACAAGTGTTTTATAAGGATATGCTCAGCGGACGCTGGACTACCAGCCTGTAATTCGATTTCTTTCAAAATTGACTAATAGTAGCAGTAGGGCTATGTGGGCAGAGTAGACAGGAGGCACGTGCTCCCCTGCTGCCAGTCAGCTGCTATTCAGGTTGATAGGTAAATCTCCAAACTGGGAGATGATTCAAAGGCCTAGTGGATTTCAGGAGAAGAACTCAATTTGAAATAGTTGGATTTTCCCTTTGTTGAAACCTGAATGTTCCCAGACGACCTTATCCAGGAACTGAAGGGGAGACAGTATGCCCGGATATGCATAAAATGCGCAATAGGATTTGGGGTGCTCCCACCCTTAGGTGTGACTGCATCATTGACAAAATGGCCAGTAGTGTGTTTCAGATTTTATCCATGATAAGATCTGTGCAGGGAGAAGGAAGCAAATGTTGGTTTAGCATGGGAAAAAAATTAGAATGACTTAAAGGACTGGGGAACTGTTTAGGGAAGTGTTTCTCAACAAATTTATCAAATTTAAAATAGGTGGACTTTAACTCCCAGATTTTCTCAGCTTACATGATAGATGGAAAATTCTGGGAGTTGAAATCCATGAATCTTAAAGTTGCTAAGATTGAGAAATCCTGGATTAGGGCAACATCTTGAGGACATGATCAAAGGGGAAGATGCTGCTGGGCTAGGTTAGATGCATGAACAGAAAGGCTCTCTCTCTCTCCCTCTTCTTTCCTTCCTTTTTCTGATATTGTTCTCTCAGCAGGTTGAAAGAGAATGGGGAGGAGGAAAGGAGGTTCGTACTGGAGGAAAGTATTGAAGGAAAAATCTCCATCAGGGTCCAGTCCAAGCCGGGAATAAACAACATGGCGACTGCTTTAGAAAGAAGGTTGTAGTTTATTGAAGGGGAGAGCCAGACAGATGGCTCTGGAAAAAAAAAGAGAGAACATGTAGTAAGGAGTGGGTTTTTATACCTTCTTGGGCTTTTGTTTATTCCTGTGTCATGAACTTTGACCTGAGTCTGAGTGTGCCTTTCTGGTATTCTGATGGTAGTGGGTTAATCCTATTATGTCCTGTCTTAGAGTTTGGGTGGCATATGTAGATTTTAAGGGTCTTTGTCTTCCTGATCTCGTCAGCTTCTAACTGAAGGGCTGCAACCTTCCTGAATGGATTTTTACATCTGCATTTCTAAAAACTGGTTTCTGCTGAGTTATCTGGCTGGGGTATGTGTGTGGAGAACTTTCTGCCTTTTTAAAGATCTTCTCATTATTCCTTTGGGGAAATATATTCTGCCTTTTTTAAATATTCCTAAAATATTTCTTTCTCTGGATTGTTCCCACAAAAGCATTACAATCCTGTTGTAAGTATTGTTGGGTTGAGGTATATGAAGCGTTTTTAAAAAATCAAAGACACTATAGAAATGCCAAAGAATTTGTAGAGGACAAGGCAAATAACCTCAAATCATTGGAAGGACTATTTTTCCTTCTTATCTACTCCACTCAGCCAAGTTTTTAAAGGGAAGAAAAAGCCTTGTCAACAACATCAACAAATAAGGGCAATTTTATTACAACTCAGACCAGAACACAAAGAGTATTACCAATAGTGGAAGTATAATGATATTAAGGTTACTAAATGTCAACACTTATATTCTAGATGATATACTTAGCTATTCATACTCATGGAGGATATGGCAGTATACTGGACTGTCACTGCAAAAAAGCCTACAAAAATTAGCACTGAAGGAAGTTAACTTCTGGTCCCTGTTAGCAGATAAGTAATAAATATAAAATTCATATGGACAATTGATTAATAAAAACTTGAATTAGCCTTAGCTAAGAATCACAATGTAAAAGGAAATATTTGACGACTTTAGTTTCCTATGCTTTTCAGGGATCTAGTCTTTAAAAGGTTGGGACTTCAACTACCTTTTAAAATTTTTGAAAGTAAGGCATTAAAACAAGTACTGGAGATTACCCATTGGACAAGTAATTGAAAATAGATATGTTTCAAGGATTGTTTTTCTGGATTTTGAAGAGGATGCTAAATCCCTGTAATTTGTCTTCAGCCATTTTGTCACTTTATCTCCTGAATCCACTGCTTGATGACCTCTTTAGCCTTATCTAACTGAAAATAAGAAATATTCTTCATAGAAACTGTTAGAAGTAAGTCTTCATCCTGGTTCATCCAAGCCGGGAATAAATAAGCAAACATGGTGACTGCTTTGGGAAGAAGGTTACAGTTTATTGCAGAAGAAAGATGGTCCTTGCAAGAAGCAGCAGAGGAGAAGAAAGAGAGGGAGCACATGGGCAGAAGGTCTTTTTATACCCTCTAGCCCTGCTTGGAATAGTTTCCTGTTCCTGTGGCATGAACTTTGAGGATATTTCTGAGTGTTTTCCTAGGCTTTGATATCTGTGGTTTAATCCCATTATCATATCCTGCTTCCCAGGTGATGGGGCTAATGACTCTTAAGAGCTTGGGTGGGGTATGCAGATTTTCTCTTTGTCTTCTTGATTGCTCTGGCTTCAACTTTCTGATGGTTCCACATCTGCATTTGTATAAGACTAGCTACTGCTTTGGGCAAAGAGATGAGGCCAGGTTTGGTTTCTGCTTTTCAAAAAATGCTTTTAAAAAAATCCTTTTGGTGAACAATATCTTTCTTTCTGCCTTTTTAATATTTCCTTCTCTGGGCTAACTTCCCACAAAACCAAGATATCTAAATTTGCTTATTCTGATTCTGAGACTGGGCTAATCAAGTTATCTTATTGATATGATCAAGGAACCAACCTGCCTGCTTTCTTACTTAACATCTGATAAGCATAGATCATAGCTTTTAAATTCTGATTAGCCCAGCATCTTGTCATTTGGAACACCTCTAGAGAACATTAAGAATAATCTCTTAAGACACCTCAATAGAGTTTTTCAAGAAGTCAGAAATTAGAATATAGGCACAATTAAATACTATGCAATACTTATGTTGCCGATTCTGCAACAAACAATTTAATGTTAGCTGGAATAAAGTTCCCATTCAATGAATGGTGACTGACCTTCTCAAATATCTCCTTTCTTCTCCTGTGAATCTCTTGGCTTTTACAAGAAATCCTTTGCAGTCTTTGCCTACCTCTTGCCTCTGATAGAAGCATCTCTACACCATAGAGCAAGGATCTTCAAAGTCGGCACTTTTATGACTCAGGATGCTGGCTGAGGAATTCTGGGAGTTGAAGTCCACAAGTCATAAAAGGGCCAAGTTTGAAGACCCCTGCTTTAAACTCTTTCCCCACCAGGGATATCTGTTTGGTAGCCCTCGGTTTATTCTCTCTCTCTCTCTCTCTCTCTCTCTCTCTCTCTCTCTCTCTCTCTCTCTCTCTCTCTCTCTCTCTCTCTCTCTCTCTCTCTCTCTCTCTCTCTGTGTGTGTGTGTGTGTGTGTGTGTGTGTGTGAGTGAGTGAGTGAGTGAGTGAGTGAGTGGTTCCTTTTACTATAACCAACAGCATAATTTTTATAAGCCATAGACGTTTGAACTCACACATTAGACATATTGGCCTCTCCGAAATTAATCTTTTTTCCCAGTTTCCAAATTTGCCAGCTTAAGATCCAGTGTCAAGACTATCTCTGCAGCATGAAATCTTGCACACTCCATGTAGCTAGTGGGCTAAACAAATCTGAATGGATCTTTGCTTCAATAAAATAGGCGTTTGACTTGAATTGCTGCCATTTATCAGCCTGGGCTGATGGGAGTTTGAGCAACTGGCTAAGGTGGCACTTTCCATCATTCATATAGATTGCAGTGGGACTTTGGGAGGTAGGGTTCTCTATAGCATATTAGACACAGTACATTTAGGAGTAGAATAGACATGAAACCCAGCATGCCTTCCTTTCTAGTAGAGGAAGGTAACATTAGAACAATTCCTTCCAGCTAGAAAGTGACACAATGGAAGGACAACATTTCTAAACTGCAACAAACATCTGTCTTTGCTCCTATTCTTAATTGCAGAATGTGACTACAGAAATTCAAAAGGAGATGTTTCTTCTACATGGTTAAAGGGACCTGAAACAAGCTTCACCTCCTGCATTGCTGCACAGTTGTAACCCATGAGGACATGCTGAGACTACCATGCTATCATTTCCATGCTTTCTGATAGAGGCAGCCAGCTAAGGGAACCTGTAAATAATCCCCTGATTTGCCTATCATTGCCCTGTCTCTTCTCAATAACAGAAATGGCAGAGGCTTCCCTGAAGCTGAGGAAAGTGACTGTATATAATGATCCAGGTCACCTAGGCCAGACATGTCAAACACAAGGCGGTGGGCCCAGATTTGGCTCATGCGGCCACCTTGGAGACAGTGAGGGAATGGCCCCACCTCCATGGCCCCAGCCCAGCCTTCCTGGGCACTCCCCTGAGCAGTGAGCACTCGGGGGCTGATGGTGTCCGGCAGTAGCTGCAGCCTGCAGGCCCCTCAGCTGACACACTCTGGGGCTTCATGATGGCTGCACCACCAGCAGGTGGAGGCAGAGGCATGGGGGGAGGTGCACACCATTGCACCTGCTGCTTGGAGGGCCGGCACACGCTGCCATCCAGGGGCTCCCCCGCATAGCCCAAGAGGGTTGGTGAGACTTCTCTGGTGGATCAGGCCCTGGAGCCCACCCTGGTTATGCCACTCTCTGTGGGAGACCCCTGAATCCCCTGAGCCATGCCTGGGCCCCCACAGGTGCCCCTGACGCGAGTGACATTGAGCTGGCCACCCAGTCGGCCATGCCCACCTCAGCCATGCCCAGCTCAGCCACACCCACCCAAATACCCACACCCACTCAGCCATACCCAAATGGCCACACCCACCCAGCCCCCCAAGGGCAACCATAATGCTGATGTGGCCCTCAATGAAATTGAGTTTGACACCCCTGGCCTAGGCAGAGGCTGGCATTAATAAAGTCCCTTATTGCTCTGATTAAAGGCCACAACAAACAGCCCTACAATGACTGGTAAGGCTCCAGCCCACACTATCCTGAAGGCAGCCACCCTCAAAAGCCAGTAAACAACAAAGAGAAGGTGCAAGCTCATGGGGCCAGGTCCAGAGTCCAGGTACAAAAGACAAGACAAGTCCACAGTAAGATAAGTCCACAAGACCAAAGGCAAGTCCATAAAGGCAAAGGCAAGTCCACAAGTCAAAAGGCAGTCCACAAGGAAAAGGCAAGGCACAGGCAAGAGCACGAGTCAAAGCCAGGGGAGTGTAAGCCAAAATAAGCAATTGCTCGTGACAAAGACAAAATCCTTCCCCCCTTTCTCCTTAAGTCAACCCACACCAGGTACTCCATGTGAGGAATGGCGGGGCAACCTTCTCCTAAGTAGTCTCATAACCCTCCTTTGAGCTAGCCTCTGCTCTACTCTCCATGCCCTTGGATCAAGTGGGGGAGGCAGCTGTTCCTCATCAAAGGGGATCTGCTGCCTATCAGCTCCACTGCCTGTCTGCAGCCAATCCTCCTCTGTGTCTGTGAGGGCAGGCAGCTCTCCATCTGGCCGATCACCTTTTCCAACATCTGGGGGAGCATTGTCCTCAGCCCCTGGCCTCTCCAAACATTCCAAGAGAGACCTGCCATCCCTGTCGGACAGTCCCAGTTCTAACTCCTCCTCTGAAATGGGCTCCAATGGGGCCATTAAACTGTAAGAGGTGACAGTAATTATTGGATGATCCTGTGTCTAAAGGATAACTGTACCTCTTCAGGCATCAAGTATCTGTGCAATATTTGAATGAGCTAAGAAAGCAGGACAGCTAACAAGATTCCACAGGAAGAAGAGATAAGAAAGGGAGATAAAGCATATGTAATAAGCCTGTGGTGGATACATCACTAACTTGGCCACCTAAGGAAGAGAACATAAGAAATGGGCACCAATGGTGTTCTTGCAAAACAAGAGTGAAAATAAATTGAGAAGTTTGTGCAGTCATGATTTATAATGGCTGCGACATGTGTTTCTGACTCCAACATATATTTATAGCAACTGAAATCTTGTAACAATGAAGAAAAATTCACATGACTGGAGAAGTGAATAACCACATTTCAACTGAAGGGAGAGGTTGAAGAATTATCTGATCAAGCAAAGGAGTGAAAAAGGAAGCAACTCTCTATGAGGAAATAAAGAAAGATGCAAACCCTGTGGAGAAAAGTGATTGTCAGAAGCAAGAGGTGGAGAAGTTAACCTGCAGTGAAGAATCTCAAGACCTGCTTTCAGGCTTTAAAGAAGAACAGGTCTTAGCTTTTAGGAGAAGAAAATAAAAACCCACTGGAACAGGATTTTTGAAGGACTGAAAAAGAGATAGCTATGTACTCTGCAATAAGACAAAGAAAAATGTCCTGGTAGCTGGTGTCTCACTGCTATGAGGAAACCTAAACAGTATGGTGACTGGGACCATCAGCTGCTCATGTGTTCCAAAAGTATGGATCTAAGATGGGGCAGAAAATTACCCAAGATGTACCAGTTCTAGAGATATTTTTTCTGGTTCAAATTCACAGGATGACAAATGATACTGCAAAGAAGGCTTTCAAACATATAAGGAATGGTTGCTGGAATTGGGAATGTCTAGTCTAATGAAGAGAAGGATGAGAGGTGACATGATGGCAGTGTTCCAATATCTCAGGGCTGCCACAAAGAAGAGGGAGTCAAGCTACTTTCCAAAGCGCCTAAGGGCAGGACAAGAAGCAACGGATGGAAACTAATCAAGGAAAGAAGCAACCTAAAACTAAGGAGAAATTTCCTGACAGTTAGAACAATTAATCAGTGGAACAATCTGCCTCTAGAAGCTGTGAATGCTCCAACACTGGAAGTTTTTAAGAAGAGACTGGACAGCCATTTGTCTGAAATGGTATAGGGTTTCCTGCCTGATCAGGGGGTTGGACTAGATGACCTCCAAGGTACCTTCCAACTTATTATTATTATTATTATTATTATTATTATTATTATTATTATTATTATTATTATTATTATTATTATTATTATTATTATCATCATCATCATCATCATCATCATCATCATCATCATCATCATCATCAATAATAATATATCTCCAAGGAAAGAACTCAAGTCACTGATGGTTCAGGTGGTCTCTCTAGCCATCCTTCTAGATCATGCAAAAAGAAAGGAAAGGGAAAGAAGAATGCTATAGGTTGGGGATTCTCAAAACCTGTGCTGTTATGAGCTGCTAAATTACAGTGTTTCTTAACCTTGACAATTTTAAGGCATGTGGACTTCAACTCCCAGAATTCCACAGCCAGCATTGCTGGCTGTGGAATTCTGGGAGTTGAAGTCCACATGCCTTAAAATTGTCAAGGTTGAGAAACACTGTGCTAAAACGATGAATGAATCTTGTGAACGTCCTCCAGCTTTGTACAAGTAGAATGGGACTGAGTCCTGAGAGTAACCCAACTATACCAATAACAATAGCATTTAGGTTTATATATTGCCCCATAGTGCTTTAAAGCACTCTCTGGGTGGTTTACAATGTAAAAATGTTATTTGCATATTGTTCCCAACAATCTGGGTCCTCATTTTACCAAGTTCGGAAGGATGGAAAGCTGAGTCAACCTTGAGCCCTTTCAGGATCGAACTCCAGACTGTGGGCAGTGTTTGCCTGTAATACTGCACTTTAACCACCAGGGCTCTTGCACTATGCATGTGCAAACCATCTGTCTAGGTTCACAAAGCCATGTAAAAAACTCACTCTCTTAAGAATCACAGTCCTGTTATGGGAGAATGCAATACTATGAAAATGATGGTGATACGAGACTTAATTTCTGAGACTGAGGTCTGAGTTATCTAAATCAGAGGTCCCCAGTCTTTTGGGCACCAGGGACCAATTATGTGGAGAGAGGGTTTTCCACGGACTGGAGGGTCCCTGGTTTTGTGTGCTGACTGCATCGCGCGGATGGGGCTTTGCTTGTTTGTGCGGCCCAGTTGTTGGCATGCCGCGGCTCAGTATTGATCCATGGACCAGGGGTTGGGGACCCCTGATCTAAATGATGGACTATTACCTTGAAATTAGTTACTGAAAAAGGAAGAGGGAACTTTCTGACATTGAATTACTAAATTAAATAATATGTGGTTAGGCAGTCAGAAAGAACATGGCCTGATAAAGTTTGTCTTCATTGTCTACTCATTAATGCTTAGACAGAGAATGTGAAATAAATAAGTTGAGCTTGAATTCTTAGTACAGAAATGCAAATATGATTTAATATGTATAATAGAGACCTGCCCAGACAACTCCCATGATTGCAATACATGAATGGAAGGATAAGATTTGTTCAAAAGAAACAGAAATAATAGTAAATGTGAGTTGCACTGCAAGTTAAAAGTATATGCTGATAGTCACAAATCCAAGTAAGTGAAGTTGACAACACCATAGAGACCATCTGGGTAAAAATAAGTGAAGAAAGAAAAGAAAGCAGTACAGTTGCTGGTGTCTAAAGTCACCTGCCCAATTAAGGGGAAGATATGGATGGTGGTTTTGAAAAATTCTTCCAAGAAGGTATGAAGTAATAATGATTTACTCTAACATCTGTTGGGAGATAAACCTGGCCATGAAGATCAGACTTGTCTTACTAGGAAACGTCTCTTTCAGAAGGTAGAGAAAAATAAAATAAACTCAAGCATCCTTGATTTGATACGTACAGTATTAGGGCTGTGCTGAAGACCAAGAGTTCGCGCCCCACCTTAGGCATAGATAGAGTCAGCTAGGTGGCCTTAGGTCAGTTGTTTCTTTCCCAAAGATTGTGTGGCTACCTCTGGAACTACACTATGATCCCAAGGGTTATAACAACCGGGCTGGCTGGCTGCTGGCTGGCAGGTGGGCGGGCGNAGTCCTCGACTTACAATAGTTCATTTAGTGTCCGTTCAAAGTTACTCTCAACAACGGCACTGAAAAAAGTAACATACCATTTTTCATACTTACGACCATTGCAGCATCCCCGTGGTCATGTGATCAAAATTCAGATTGCTCGGCCACTCACTCATGTTTATGACAGTTGCAGTGCTCCAGGGTCATGTGACCCCCCCCCCCTTTTGTTGCCTTCTGACAAGCAAAGGCAATGGGGAAGCCAAATTCACTTAACGACCATGTTACTAACTGTGATTCACTTAACAATGGTGGCAAGAAAGGTCATAATATGGGACAAAGCTCACTTAACAAATGTCTCCCTTACCAGCAGAAATCTTGGGCTCAGTTGTGGTCATAAGTCAAGGGAAAACTGAGTTGAGCGAGCAGAAGCGGTAAGAACTTTTGGGCAAAATGCTGTATATTGCTGGAGTACTTAGTTTAAAGAGAAATAAAGTTGAATGCAGTAGAATGCATAAAACACAGGACGTTTCAATGAACTCAGAGGAATCATAAGTAGGATTCCATAGTATGAAAAACGAGTGGAGGAAAGATTTCAAGATGAACAAGGTCTTTTTTTCTTCAATGAGGGGAAACTGAAGAGCAGCAAAACAAGACAATGTGGCTGCAGAAAACTGGTCAACTGCCACAGTGAATACCATGTTTGGTGTTAGGCAACTCCTTTTAAAGATTCAAAGTGAAATGGTTCAGAGAAAGGCAACTGGAATGATCTAGGTCTAGAAACAAAGTTTTATGAAGACAGTTTCAAGCAAGTGGGAATGTTAGGCTTTAAAAAGATAAAACAAACCAACAAACAAATAGGAAAATTGGCACATAACTGGAAGGATGTCATCTGGAAGAAGGCCAGAACCTGTTGTCTTTCTTTCTAGAGTGCAGGATACAGAATAAGGAATTTAAATTATAGGAAGAAAAATTGTGACTGAATGTTTCAGCAGAGGAAACAGTTATCCAGAAAGGTGGTGGGGGCCCTTCACTAGATTTATGTCTAGTCTATTGGGGATATTTTAATTTGAATTTCTGTACCGAGAAGAGAGTTGGAGTCCTTTTTTGTTTTCATGGTTCTTCTGTATGATTAGTTAAGCTAGGCTTTTCTGGAATTTTGATTTAGTGTATATTCTTCTACAATGGAAGTGGCTAAATGTAATATGGAAACTTTCCCCATATTATGTTTAATAAAAAAAGCTTCTTTCAACATGTAAAAAACAAGAAAAAAGTGAAGGAAATGATTGGTCCATTAGTGGGTAAAAGTGGCAAGAAGGTGACAAGCAACAGGGAGAAAGCGGAACTATTTAACTCGTTTTTTGCATCTGTCTTTACACAAAGGGAAAAAACAGACCAACCTATCAAAAATAGTGCCATAAAAAACAGAATAGAAACACAAGTTAAGATAGGCAAGAAAATGGTAAGTGAGCACCTGTCCAGCCTAGACGAGTTCAAATCGCC
>NW_015387633.1:91205-113705 GCF_001527695.2 Protobothrops mucrosquamatus
GGCTGCATTAACAGAGGGATAGAATCAAGATCACGTGAAGTGTTAATACCACTTTACAATGCCTTGGTAAGGCCACACTTGGAATACTGCATCCAGTTTTGGTCACCACGATGTAAAAAAGATGTTGAGACTCTAGAAAGAGTACAGAGAAGAGCAACAAAGATGATTAGGGGACTGGAGGCTAAAGTATATAAGGAACGGCTGCTGGAATTGGGTATGTTTAGTTTAATGAAGAGAAGGACGAGGGGAGACATGATATCAGTGTTCCAATATCTCAGGGGCTGCTACAAAGAAGAGGGAGTCAAGCTATTTTCCAAAGCGCCTGAAGGCAGGACAAGAAGCAACGGGTGGAAACTAATCAAGGAGAGAAGCAACCTAGAACAAGGAGAAACTTCCTGACAGTTAGAACAATTAACCAGTGGAACAACCTGCCTCCAGAAGTGGGGAATGCTCCAACTGGACGTTTTTAAGAAGATACTGGACAGCCATTTGTCCGAAATGGTATAGGGTTTCCTGCCTGAGCAGGGGGTTGGACTAGATGACCTTCCAGGTTCCTTCCAACTTTATTATTATTATTATTATTATTATTATTATTATTATTATTATTATTATTATTATTATTATTATTATTATTATTATTATTATTATTATTATTATTATTATTATTATTATTATTATTTGATTTATGAAAAGGATTTTTGGCTCCTTGAGTAACAATCCAGAGTTGGAAGCCTTAGTTTCTTCTTGACATCCATCACTCATAAGAACAAGTCAAATATCTTGATGGAGAAGTTGCACTAAACAAACTGTAGAAGGAACTCTGGTCATTGAGTTATCCTATAACTTAGCATGATATACGAGCTGTTTTCCCTGTTGCTGGTGCTTTTCTGTTTTTTTCCCTGAATATCTGGCATGTGTTTAATTGATGTTGGTGTCTTAATTTATTTTTGAAGCATTCTGTGAGCCCTTTGTGCAATAGAAGCAGGATTTAAATGCAATATTTTTTTCCCCAAAAATGAAATCGATCGATAGATGGCTTTCTTTTCCTTTGTAACTGGGAAAGAATGAGCAGATGGCAGAGATACAAATGTGAAATGCTGTAGTCAAATGGAGGCTAATTTTTGATTAATTTCAAACTATTGTTCTGAATGGCTGCTTGTGTTTATGCTGAGAACACTGAAATGGAATAATTGTAGCAAAGCAGAGCACAGCAGATGAAGGGTTTTTTTTTAAGAAACAGGTGCACAAGACAACAATCTGTTAAAATGCAGTGTGTGTCCTCCATGATTCTAATGATAAAAGAGTATGAACCATTTTGATGTCTAGTTTCAGCCACAAGGACTATCCAGCCTACTTAGTCTAAGCCCTTCTATTCTTAATCCCATATGTATATACATGAGAGGAATATTAGAAATGTAGAAAATTAATGCTAAAGTTAAATGCATGGGATGGAATGAAGAAGTTATGAAGAGGGAGACTGGAGCAGTGATAATCTATTCATTGTCTGAGTTAAGAAAGCAAGTTTTCCTGTCTATCATTTTTTAAAAAAAAACTGTAAAAAAAACCCCCATCCATTTTAATTGGTGATCTTCTTAACATGTGAAATTACTGAGGGAAATACTGAACACATACGGTAACAGAGAATGGATGCAGAAGAAATTCCAATGGATGTATGAGAGAACAACCTTTGCCTGACCTTCACAAAGATCTTCAACCACCAGAAAAATATGTCTAGAGAAACCTACTTAATTGCCTTTCTAAAAGGTGTAAGATGGAGCTAATAAGTTCATTACAGTGCCAGAATGGTTTGCTGGCAGTAGTTGGAAGTGAAGAAAAGACAGAAGAACCAAAAAAAAAAGAGAGAGAGAAGAACAAGTAAATGAGAAATCTCAGAAAAGTCCAGTAACTGAATGCTCGGGAAATAGTGAATGAATATATATATTCAGTAGATGAAACAGTGGAATAAGGAGGTATCCATCATAAAGAGAATATTGCCAGAACTCTCACTGAAACCAGGTGAAGGAGAAAAATAAGGATTGTGTGTGTGTGTGTGTGTGTGTGTGTGTGTGTTTGTGAAAGAGAGCTGTCTGAGGCACAGAAGTTTCAGGACAGAAAAGAACCCAGAGAGAACAGGAAGACATGGTTCTAACAGAGATCACATTCTCATTCTACCTTCACTGATTCAGGAATATCTGGATGTACTCAGAAGCCCTAACAAACATTTATCTCTGTATGAGAGAAGAAAAGTGACTAGTGAATGGGCAAAAGAGTTTCTCAAAGGCAACAGCAACCAGGCATCAGAGGTGAAGAAGAATTAACACCAAGACTTTCTGGAAAAGTGTGAAGGCTAAGAAGAAGATGAGGCATCATTTCAAAACAGCAGACAGGCAAGGGGTCCCCAACCTATGAACCGTGGCCTGGGACTGGGCTATGGGCCCACGGAAATGGCTGGCTGGTGCATGCATGCGTGGGCATGCATTCCCCCCACACACTAGTGCCCACGGCCCCATTTGCACATGCGCACGGGCGTGAACGGGTCGCTAGCATCAGGCGGATGTGCATGGCCCGTTTGTGCATGTGCCGCTAGCTGCCGTGGGGGTGCTGCATGCGCAAATGGGGCTGCTAGTGCCATGCCAGTGCGCGTGGCCCTGTTTCTGTGTGCACATGCGCACTAATTTGGAAGCTGCTCTCCTTCCCTCCGGGCTGTGAGCCTGGAAAGATTGGAGACCTCTAACCTAGGCAGAGAATCTTCAAAAAGGACTCCATAATACAAGCACGTGGACGAAGGTACTAGCTATAGCAAGCACTTCTGGGAAAGAAGAAGGAGAATCGATATAGAAGGGAAAGTTCCCGGAGTCTAGCAGATAAATATCTAAATGAAAATATGAGAACAGAGGGAGAGATAAGAAGTTGGAAGCTGACTAGAAAAATATGGTTATCATAAAGAAGAATATACAGCAATTGTAATGGTATGTGTGAATAGCCTTTAGAACAGGGGTATTCAAAGTTGGCCCTTTTATGACTTGTGGACTTCAACTGCCAGAATTCCTCAGCCAGCCATGCTGGCTGAGGAATTCTGGGAGTTGAAGTCCACAAGTCATAAAAGGGCCAACTTTGAAGACTCCTGCTTTAGAATATATATATTGTGAAAAAGAGTGATCAGGTGATATCTATGCTATCTGAATGGTCATTGTTGACTACATCCAACCCGGAACTTTTCCCTCTGAGAATTGTTTGTTTTAAACCAGAGGTGTCCAAACTTGACAACTTTTAAGACCTATGGACTTTAACTCCCAAAATTCCTCGGCCAGCCTAGCTGGCCGGGGAATTTTGGAAACTGAAGTCCACAGGTCTTAAAGTTGCCAAGATTGGACACCCCTCTCTTACCCAATTCTTGGACTGGGCAGTTCTATGGAAAGTTGGTGCCTTGTAATAGAGAAACCATATCCAGCATCCCAGTTAGAGAATTTTCCTCTGTAAACTAAGACGTTGGTTCACCTTGTACTTCAGTTTTACAAAATTGGCACAGGTGGTTCCTGCAGGACTCCTCCTGCAGTGCTTCTGACAGCAGTTTTGGCTGGCAAACGTTTCCAACAAGATGGAGTACCTGGTTTCTTTTTTAAAGCATTCGCATCCATCTTATCCCAGTGACTCTGCAAGTAAGCAGATTTTTAGAGCAGCGCATAACATTTAAAATAGCTCACTGCATATATTGCATTTTTTTTGATCAGTCAAAAAAGTCAACCCGCTTAAATGGTACGGTGCAACTATAAATAGGGATGTGATACAAGAACTGATGTCTTTAGTCCTGTAGAGATGCTTTGTATGGTAATGAAGGCAAACCACTGAAGGCACACAGATGAAGAGACCATGCATGAGTCCCCTTGTCCTCTCCAGAAAAATCTAACACAGCATATGAGATATTCCAAGTCTCTTCTTCAAGGGAACAGAATAACAGAGCTGGGAGGGACCTTGAAGGTCTTCTAGTCTAACTTCCTGCTCAAGCAGGAGACCTTATACCATTCCAGACGTGGCTGTCCAGTCTCTTCTTAAAAACCTCCAGTGATGGAGCACCCACAACTTCTGAAGACAACCTGTTCCTCTGATTAATTGTTCTCACGATTAGGAAGTTTCTCCTTATTTCTAGGTTGCTTCTCTCCTTGACTGATTTCCATCCATTGTTTCTTGTCTTGCCTTGGGTTGAAAATTCTAAGGAGGGGATTCCTTGTTCAAGATGTTAAAATGCATAAATACTTTTAATTCAAAGGTGTACTCAGAGTAGTTTTTCTAAAGGTGCGTGTGTCTCTCTCACTGTGTGTACAGGTAGTCCTTGACTTACAACCACTTGTTTAGTGACCACTCAAAGTTATACAATGACACTGAAAAAGTGACTTACAATCCTAGCATTTACAATCATTGCAGCATCCCAGTGGTGGGATTCAGCCGGTTCGCACCACTTCGGCAGAACCAGTAGCTAATTTATTGTGGCCCAGGCCCAGAACGGACTTCCGGAAGCGGCATCCACACAGAGAACTGGTTGTTCACATATTTGAATCCTACCACTGCAGCATCCCCAGGGCCACATGTTCAAAATCTGGGCGCTTGGAACTGGCATGTATTTATGACGGTTGCAGCATCCCAGAGCCACGTGATCACCATTTGCAACCTTCCCAACTGACTTCCGACAAGCAAAGTCAATGGGGGAAGCCGGATTGGCTTAATGACTGCATGAATCACTGAACTGAAGAGATTCATTTAACAACCGTGGCAAAAAAAGATTGTAAAATTTGGCACGACTCACTTGCTTAGCAATGGAAATGTTAGTCCCAATTGTGGTCATAAGTCAAGAGATTCCTGTATGTGTTTCTTCGGATTTCAGTGGAGAAAAAAAAAAATCAAAATCTGGAAGTGAAATAATACAGAGAGAAGTGACAAAGGGCTCAAATTAATATTCTGATTTGGGACCTCTCAGCATATAAGAAACACAAGGTAGTAATAGCACTTAGCAATAGTACTTAGATTTATATACCACTTCATAGTGCTTTACAGCTCTCTCCTAGCGGTTTACAAAGCCAGTGTATTGCCCCCATCAATCTAGGTCCTTATTTTACTGACCTCGGAAGGATGGAAGGCTGAATCAACCTTGAGCCGGTCAGGATTGAGCTCCTGGCAGCGAGCAGAGTTAGTCTGCAATGTTGCATTCTAACCACTGCGCCACCACAGCTCTTTAGTGGGAGGCCATATCTTGTATGATCTCCAAACTGGTTCTGGAAGAGTAAAGAAGCACTGATTTTCAAGAGACTGGAAGTAGTTGGGTTCACGAGCATGGCATCCATATGAATGAATTGAGTATGGCACTTTTTCTAATCACGGAACTGACAGTGTACATTCAACCTTTCCATATTTGTGTTTACATGAAGGAGAGGAAGTGTCCAAATCAACGCATCAGTATTTTATGTTTCCAAGGCAACATCAGCCTTAACCACCTCGATAATGACATTATTGGGTTGAAATGAGCATTTATGATCTTTTGATTAGCAGTGGAAGTATAAATTAGGCTGCTCATCCTACTCCTCATTTCTGTTGGAGCATAAATGCATTTTGCTGAAGGGGGGGGGGGAGGAAACCTCTCGCAAGGAACCTAAATGGAAAAATCAATTTTCACATTAATGGAGTCTTCAGTTCAGCATTCTCTTTCTTTTATGGATTTAGACAGTGGGTGCTCATCAGTGATATCTTTATTTTGCAGAGCAGAGAAATTAATTAGGTTCTAATGGTGTAATTCAGAAATTAATTTGCACAATCATTTTAAATGTGTCATAGTTAATCAATTTTTAAAAAGCTTACTTCAAACTTGGACATGATAAGCCTGAAAGGCTTAAAACTGTTTCTGCTTGGTTTTGCAGGGGCACTGGATCTAAAAACTGGGGAAAAGGCTAATTTCTCTAAATCTGGAATTGGCAGTATAGATGAAACGAGCTAATTTTTTCCCATAGTTATATCACAATTCAGACGCAACATTACTGCAACATTTCTACTGTGTGATATAATGACATTTTAGTAGTAATGTATGAGTTGGTTTTAAAAAACTACACCAGGGGTAGGCAACCTTGGCTCTTTTATGACTCGTGGACTTCAACTCCCAGAATTCCTGAGCCAGCTGTGCTGGCTCAGGAATTCTGGGAGTTGAAGTCCACGAGTCATAAAAGAGCCAAGGTTGACTACCCCTGTACAAGCAGGAGACCCCATAGAAACTCCTTGATTAGTTTCTATCCATTGCTTCTTGTCCTGCCTTCAGGCGCTTTGGAGGACAGGTTGACCCCCTCTTCTTTGTGGCAGCCCCTCAAATATGGGAACACTGCTGTCATATAAGTGTGGAAATTTTTGGTTCCCTGAGTGGTGGATTATAATTTTTTTTCAGATTTGCTCAACAATGTGAAAATCTCTTCTTCAATCTCGATCTGCATTATCATAAGCCACTACACTATTCCACTCATAATTTCAGAATAGCATAGCACTAGACTGTGCTTAAAAGGCCCAATAAATATCCAGAACTGACATTTATAGTATTTAAATATCTAGGATATTTCTACACCCCCACCCCCCATTCTTATTTTTATGAAAGCTGATTGGTATTTTTTAATACCAAAAACATGGATAGCTTATTAAGATCCAAAGTTCAGTTAGCAGAGTCACTTGGTTGAGTTGGATGGCTGTAGAAATCAAATCAATAAATAAAATATATTGGAGGTTTTAAAAAGAGAAAAAGCAGTTTGTTTTACCTGCATTTGAGCTGATTGTTCTATCTCTATCTCTATCTCTATCTCTATCTCTGTCTCTGTCTCTGTCTCTGTCTCTGTCTCTGTCTCTATCTCTATCTCTATCTCTATCTCTATCTCTATCTCTATCTCTATCTCTATCTCTATCTCTATCCATCTCCATCATCTCTATCCACCTCTCCATCTATCTATATCTATCTACAGTATCTGTCTATATCTATATATTTATACCTATCTTTTACGAAAAGACTGGACAGCCATTTGTCTGAAATGGTATAGGGTTTAAGCAGAGGTTGGACTAGAAGACCTCCAAGGCCCCTTCTATTCTATTCTATTCTATTCTATTCTATTCTATTCTATTCTATTCTATTCTATTCTATTCATAAAAGACTATAACATGTGACCAACCCCAGGGTAAACCAGAACATAGTGTTTTAGAAACAAACAGACCAGAATTTTGGAATTTCTTCCAACACACACTGTAGAAGATGCCTGCATTCTCTTCTGTGTAATGAAGAAATATGTATTTATGCTCGTGTGTATACACTTTTTTTTTCTCCCCATGAACATACCGGGTTGTATTTATATGTTCTACCTGTGTGTCTCTCTCTCTTTCTGCTTTTCCTTTCTCTTGGGTGTGGATTGTGTGTGTTTGGTGTGAAACCCAGGGCAGGCTCCACATGCCTTGCACATGATCAAGAGGAAGGTTAGAATGGAGCAGTTACCAATATTATGAGTCATTCTCCAACTCCCTCTCTCATATGGGTGTGTTAGGGTATTATTTTTTTAACATATTTTTTCCCTGTAGCCCCCAGCTCAATCTTTCTTCTGCGATTTCCTCTACCACTCCCAATTTAATTTTCAGAGCGTTATCCTACTGATGGACAGAGAGAAAAAAAATCCCAATTGCTTTCCAACGGAAATAAAAGGGTTGTCTTTATTATAACCAGTATAGGTTGCATTTTTAATAAAACATGAGCTAAAAATAATAGAATGTTAAACTCAGTGATATTCAGTAAGAGTATCATGTGTTTGGAAAGGCCATAATAAATAAACATTTTTGGCCTGCATTTGTTTTTGGCATCATATCAAGTTGTCTAGATCGGTCCAATTAATATCTAAAAAAAGCAATGAAACAAAGAGAGAAAAAAAACCCTTTTAAATGATGCCCAAAGGGAAATGTAATTCTAGAAAAACCCTTTGCCCAAATGATTTCAACAAAATGACTTGCTTACAGACATCTGCCAATATCAATAGATGTAGAATAAATCAATAGAAGAACACTTCCATTCAATTTTTTTTTCAAAACAAAAATTATTGATAGGACACATGAAAAAAGATCAAAGAGTATAAAGCAAGGAACTAACATTATGCAGCGCATTACCTCCTTGAGAATATCAATGCATCAATATGGATAGCATAGATAAATCTTTTTTTCCAAATATGAAAGGTAAAGCCTCAGATATTCCAGTCTGGCTCTATTACATTTGATAAAGTAATTTATTTGGTTTTCTGATTTCAGAAAAAGAATATTTTTTGAAACATGAAAGATAATCCCAAAAGGACATTGATATGTATTTGTGATAAAGCTCTTCTGTATCAAACTAAAATGCTTTCATAAAGATGAAAATGAAAGGAAGGGACTGGAATATATATATTCTAAATATATATATGAATTCAAGTCTAAATATGAATTCAAGGACCTCAAATTCCTTGGGAAGATAAACTTGCTCCCTTGACCCTGATGTTCAGTTCAGACATCCGTGAAGAACTAGCTATCCCTTTCTTGTCATTCTACTACTTGGAAAAAAGAGATCAGGCAAAGAGAGCTATAGAAGATACCAAGGAAGGCCTTCTTAACCGTCCTCGACTTACAACAGTTCGTTTAGTGGCTGTTCAAAGTTACAACAGCACTGAAAAATGTGACTTATGACTGTTTTTCACAGTTACAACCTTTGCAGCATCCCCGTGCTCAAAACTGAGATGATTGGCAACTGGTTCATATTTATGACTATTGCTGTGTCCCAAGGTCATGTGATCACCTTTTGCAGCCTTCTGACAAGCAAAATCGATGAGGAAGGCAGATTTACTTAACAACCATATTACTAATTTATCCGCTGCAGTGATTCACTTAACAACCGTGGCAAGAAAGGTCATAGAATGGGGCAAAATTCACTTAACAAATGTCTCACTTAGGAGCAAAACATTTGGGCTCAATTGTGGCTGTAAGTTGAGGACTATCTGTACAGTGTAATTATTGAATGTCCTTTGATTGGAATATATGATCTTTACTGTTTACACAAGTCTTTTGCTTCGTTCTGAATGCAGCATGGCATTATCTATCACTGCATTCTTTAAATATGTGTCCTGTCTTTTACAAGCTACTTTGAACAAGAAATTATGATTTCTTTGGTATGCTCCACCCTGCTAGATGGCATCACATGGCTGATCTTGACAAGCTAAGCAAGGACAGAGTTAAACCTATTTAATAAAGTTGGAAGGGACCTTGGAGGTCATCTAGTCCAACTCCCTGCTCAGGCAGGAAACCCTATACCATTTCGGACAAATGGCTGTCCAGTCTCTTCTTAAAAACTTCCAGTGTTGGAGCATTCACCGCTTCTGGAGGCAGGTTGTTCCACTGGTTAATTGTTCTGTCAGGAAATTTCTCCTTAGTTCTAGGTTGCTTCTCTCCTTGATTAGTTTCCATCTGTTGCTTCTTGTCCTGCCTTCAGGTGCTTTGGAAAATAGCTTGACTCCCTCTTCTTTGTGGCAGCCCCTGAGATATTGGAACACTGTTATCATATCCCCCCTCATCCTTCTCTTCATTAAACTAGACATACCCAATTCCAGCAGCCGTTCCTTATATGCTTTAGCCTCCAGTCCCCTAATCATCTTTGTTGCTCTTCTCTGTACTCTTTCTAGAGTCTCAACATCTGATACATGGATAGAAGATACCAGTAAAGCTCAGGACTGTAGGCACAAACCAATGGTTTGGTTGGAGTCGTCAAACCAAACCATCCAGAAGAACAAACCATTTCTATATTGTTGCCTTAGTTTGTGTGCCTGTGTAATCTCCAGGAACTGAGTTTGACTAAATTGGAATCCAATCTGTAGTTCATAGAATGTTTCATCAAACTTTGTGTATCTGCTCAGAAATCTTCCTCTATTGAGCTCAAGAGCTTTTTCTTCCCAGTATCTCCTTTGTCTTAAGAAATAATTGGATTTCAATTTCCTTCAGACAGAACTCTTCTAGTATAACCAAGATATCTCAACAGAGAGGATGGAGACAATGGAAAGGATAAAGAAGGCTTAGAAAGACAGTAGTCTATATGAAAGTGTTTTGGTTGCTACTTGCCAACCATCACTTTGAAAAAAGAGAAACGAAGAATTGAATAAAATAACTGAGAAACACAGGGGAAAAGGAAAAAAAACCACAGTGGTACTGACAAAACTAGTCCTGGTAAAGAAGATACAATAGTCATATGGAGAAGGTATCATAGACTTGCATCTGTATTACTAAGAGAGTCAATATGGTGTAGTGGTTAGGGCATCAGGCTAAAAAGTGGGAGACCATAAATTCTAGTCTCACCTTAGACATGGAGCCAGTTGGGTGACTCTGGGCCAGTCACTTTTTCTCAGCCCTAGGAAAGAGACAATGGCAAACCATTGCCAAGAAAACTGCAGTCAGACAATTGCCAGGAGTTGAGATTGATTCAAAAGCATGTCTCAATTTTTTTTTAAAAAAAAAACTTCGAAATTGACTATATGAGCATGAAGGAGAATATACTGAATTAATACTGTATTTCAAAAGAACTATTAAACAACTTTTCTAGTCACAGTGAATCTGGGTTTTTTTTTTTTTACTCTTGTGAGATAAAGCATATTTAATATTGCTGTGCTTTTCTACTTAATTGCCTTGGCATGTAGATCTTTTGGCATCCTGAATGTCAACTACCACAGCCAGATCAGCTGGACTGCTGGGCATTATAGCTTAGAACATCAGAATCCTGCAGATTAAGGAACTCTCATTCAACATATACAGCATATGAAACCACTGTTTGCTTAAATATACTTTGTTGAATAAACAAGAGCATAGATCAGTGTTTCTCAACCTTGGCAACTTGAAGAGGTCTGGACTTCAATTCCCAGAATTCTGGTTGAGAAACACTGGCATAGATAATAGGAACCATGTTTGCCAAGAACATGGCGGTTGTGGGAGTTGTTTCACCAAATTCGAGGGGAAAAAATCTCAACAATAGGAAAGAAATAAAGTGCAAAAGCTACAGACAATGATAAATAGCTTCTTAGTAGCAGCCATTCATAAAACAATTGTCAGGTGTGACAAAGACTCTGCTGCATGGGTGAGCTGATTAACATAATGTCATCCTGGGCACTTGTATTATTTTTTAATTTTTGCTGGAAAAGAGGGACAAATTGCAAGATACAGTATGCTGGCACAAGAAAAACAGGAAGATAGATTGCATGTCTACTACAAAATATTTGGGGAAACACTCTTTTTGAAAACAAAAAATATATGGCAACTTCACACGATTTTTCAAGGCAAGGGTCTCATGTCCTCAAGTAAAACTGGAAACTTGCCTTATCCTGAGTCAAACCTTGATCCACCTAGAGACTAGACAGTCACTTGTCTGAAATGGTATCGGTTCTCCTGCTCGAGTAGGGGGTTGGACTAGAAGACCTCCAGCTCTATTCTATTCTAATTCTATTTCTATTTGCTGATTTTGCTTAGCAGCAGCTCTGTAGGGCATCAGACCAGAGGCTTGGATAGCCTGCAGTTCAATTTGAGAATCTTTGCAGCTGAATCAGAAGTTCTGTCACTGATCTAGAGCCTCTTCCTTCCAAATATTTCTCCAAATATTATTTATTTATTTATTTATTTATTAAATTTATATACCGCCCTATCTCCCTTACGGGACTCAGGGCGGTGAACAGGCGATACTAAAAACCACAATAATAAATAAATAGTTTCTGTTCTAAAATCAAATTAAATAACAGGCCTGTTCTAAAAACACCCCATACAAAACCCCCCACTAAAACATAATCAAACTATGCCAGGCCGGCCACATGGAATAGATGGGCCTTCAGGGCTCGGCGAAAAAGGCGCAGGTCCGCAACTGTACGTAGGTCGGGGGGTAGGTCATTCCAGAGGGCAGGAGCTGCCACAGAGAAGGCTCTCCCCCTGGAAGTCGCCAGCCGGCATTGTCTGGCCGACGGCACTCTAAGGAGGCCCTCTCTGTGGGAGCGGACTGGTCGAAGGGAGGTGTTTGGTAGGAGGCGGTCTTGCAAATACCTAGGTCCATTAGAGAGCGTTTTGTAGCAAATGGCAATGGGGACAGGGAGAATCTCACCAATGAAGGCAAATATATGCGTCCCAGGAAAATGTTGCAGGATCCAATCTGGGTCAGTCACCAGGACACTCTGCTAGAGAGATATTCCCTGAAGATGGGCTCCAGCACAAGTCGGAAGACAAAACTCCGGGTCCCGGTGTCTGACCCAGATTGGAATCTACAGGGAGAATCTGTTATCCTTGGCCAAGGTTTAGATCTCTCTTATCTCCACATTGTTGAACAGCTCCCTCCCTCCTTATTATTATTTACCTGGCTAACGTAACACAGCTTTTGAATTGTAAGAATTTCATATGGCCTCTTGCTACTCTTGGACTGTATTTCAGGTCCAGGAATGCAGACTTTGTGCCTGGTTGCATGGTAAACTCAAGAAAGTCTTTAATAGGGTAAGAGAACAAGCTTAACACTTTTGGTCTCACCTTGGGAAAATGGTATACAGGAAGTCTTCAATTTACGGGCCCAACTGGGACCAAAATTTTCATTGCTAAACAAGATGATTGTTAAGTGAGCTGTGCCCTATTTTATAACTTTTTTTTGTCATGCTTGTTAGCCACAATTGTGGAGGCCAGTTTATACAAACCCATAAAAAAAGATGTAAGTATCCTTCCCTCCCTTAGGGTAAAGCCAATAATAGTGGATTCTTCTTCCTTCTCTCCATTGGCATAATAATACCAGATGAATTTTGCAGAGCAAAATACTTTATATCTTGCAACCACCTTTTCCATGAATATATATAATAAGATTGATTTTATTTGCTACCATTGGCAGGTTTCTTTACTAAAACCTGCATGACAAATCCTACAAAGCCCTGACATTACTCCTATGTATTGTCCAGCAATAGGTACATCAAAATCCTTACATATTTTAAATATTCAGCAGTCATTTCATTCTAGGGAAGAATTTTTTAAACAAATGAAGAGCTTCTTCCTTCTCCATGTAGTATGCTATACTGTTCATTCTTTGGCTAAAAATACTGAAATTCAGGAAACACTTTTTCCACAAAGCAAGTAGCACGGTGACCACTTACGTCCTACCTTATTGTCTGGGAATGAATGACTATTTTTTTTAAACAGGAAAGCTAGAAGGTTGGTGATTATGGCTTATACAATGGGGAAACTGACTCCCTTCTAGGTGTACACCATGAACAACCTAGGAAAGCTTTGTTATAATAGAGGTGCTTAGGTGCCTCAAAGATAAATATTTTTGTTGGTATATTCTAGCATTCTGAAAAGGGTAAACAAAAGCAATTACTCACTCACAAGGTACCTTTTTTTCCACTGAACATTTTTCTATGAACATTGAACGTCCATTCCTGTGATTTCAATTCAAAGCAATGTTATGGGTAGGATTAGAAGTCATGTTGTAATGTTAAGGGTAGATATAAATTATGGTAAGAGCCAAGTTAGAGTCTAAGGCATTTATTGAACTGGCCACTGCCCTTTTAGGCAAGCAGATAGAAATGTAATTGAGAAAAAAAACCAAGACTCAATGTATATTGGCTTGTGAGGATTATTCTAGTGGAACGTCTGTTGGGAGAAGCTAGCAAGAGTATGATGGACTGATTCCTAATTTATACATACCCTTTTGAAAGACTGGTGAGCTGGTGGTTATTGTTACGCTCGAGCTATTTTATTCGCAAGCAATTGATCAGGAGAGTGAGTAGATCTCTTTCTGACCCCCAGAGGCAAACTTTCAAGTTCAATCCCAGCCATGAATCAAAGAACTAGTGGCTGCATTCAAAGGAGCAGATATGTTCATCTAACCAGTTTGAGTGGTCTCACAGAAATATAGTCAGTTGCACCAACACCAGAACGTTATTTGTTATTTTTTATTTGTTAAATTTATTTGCTGTCTATGTCGCCTTACAGCTATTCTAGGTAGCTTACAACAATAACAAGGAAGAAATGAAAAGAGTGTGAAGACCAGGGCTTTTTTTCCCTCATAGAACGCCCAGAACGGAGTTCCGGCACCTTTTTTGGATGGAACCTTGTAGGGTAGGCAAGGCGGGTTGTATGACGTGTGTGAGTTCCGGCATCTTTTTTTTTTTTAAAAAAAAAAAAGCACTGGTGAAGACAATAGAAATACGATAACAGAGCAATAAAATACAGTTCACACAAAGGAAAATACAATTGTGTGATTACCAAAAAAGAAAGGTGGATCAGTAGAGGGGAGAGAACAAGGGGGAGGGAGATGGAGTCTGCCATCAATCCAGAAGCCACCTCCACTATGGACCTCCACCATTTATAATTTCTAGATCTGGGTTGCAAGGATCTGCAAAATTAGGAAAAAAAGAATCTGGAGAAAGGACCCACTAAAGGGGAGGAAAGAATTCATTTTTGAGAGTTGCATATCAAAGTGGGGTTAAAATCTTTGAAGGGTTTTCTTAAGCTGGTTTCATTTCCAGCTAGTTTATGTATGGAATGCAGGCATCTGAAGGATGCAGTATGGAAATACTCAAAGACAAGGTAATTTACTTGATAAGGCTATTTTGATAAAAAGAGTTAAGTATCAGCAGAGCTGAGGAAAGTACAGCAATAGGGATGAAAGGCTAGCAGAATCATCAGCTTTGCACGCTTTGTATTACACATGAATTCTCTGGTACATTAAGCTCCGAATTAGAATTATCCTAGGAAAAGACAAAACTAAATTATTCCCTTTGTTTCATCTGTATGACTCAGCTGTCATTTTTCAAAAGCAGATTTTTTTTGTTTTAACGTTACTGCTTTGATCTGAGAAGTTGTTTACCCATGCAAAACAATTCGATATAAATATGTATTGATCATTGTCCCACGTCCCTCTTTTTTGCATGTCTCCTCTTCTGTTGTTTTCAGTGGCTGCGTAGGTTCACAAATTGTAACAAACTATAATGTCTGGTTTGCTTGTCATTTTAGGCTCGATTATATTGGAATGGGTATTTTGTGATTTTGCATAATGTGGAGACTCAACAATCCTCCCTTAAGATCTGTAAATCAATTCTGGGAATTCTCTCGCCACCGCTGCTCGAACGGCTGAGGAATTCTGGGAGTTGAAGTCCACAAGTCGTAAAGTGGCCAAGGTTGGAGACCACTGTTCTAGTCCAATGCCCTGTCCCATTCCAGATCAGTGGCTGTCTATCTTTGCTTGAAAATCTCCAGGGATTGAGCATTTATGATGCCAGGAGATAGGATCTTTCACTGCTTAATAGCTGTCAGAAAATTTCTCCGTATTGTGAGTTTGGATCTCCCTCTTCTACCTACCATTTCTTGTCTTATTCTGGGAACTATGAAGAATATATATACAGAGCTTCTTCGTAGTAACAATCCTTCAAGTATTGGTAGACTGCTAAAATGTCTCCCTTTAACCTTCTCTTCTTTAAGGTAAACACACCCAGTTCCTTAAACCAGAGATCCCCAACCTTTTGGGCACCAAGGACCGGTTCCGTGGAGAGAGGTTTTCCCACGGACTGGAGGGTGTGTGGTTTTGTGTGCTGCCTGCATCCCATGGATGGGGCTTTGCTAGTTTGTGCAGCCTGGTTGCTGGCATGTGTGGCCTGGTACCGGTCCATGGACTGGGGAAGGGGGTTTGGGGACCCCTGCCTTAAACCATTCTCATAGAATTTAGCCTCCAAACCCCTCACTGTCTTATTTGCTCTTCTCTGCAATCTGCATTCTTCTTGTATCATTGCAACCAAAGCTAGGCACAGCAACCAGATATCATATCTGAGCTTAGTAGCCTAGAGCAGAATGACCACGTCCTGTGATCTATATACTGTATCTCTGTTGATGCTGCATGATTAATCTACGGCATATCAGGATGCCCAAATCTTTCTCCTAAACAATGCTGTTAATTCTGTAATTGGATATCTGATTTTTCTTATTATCTGGTGAATTCTAAATTTCTTGCCACGGAACTGCATTTTGATGGATAGCACCCAATGTTTCAGTCTATCAATATCTTTTTGAAGTCTTAGTTGGTCTTCTAAGGGATTAGCAATCTCCTGCTCCTTGGTGTCATTTACTAAAGGATAAAACTCCTCATTTAGGTCATTTGTAAAATATCAAAGAGTATTAGGTTTGGTGTCTTATCATATTTCCTGCCACAAAGAAGAGGGGGTCAACCTATTCTCCAAAGCACCTGAAGGCAGGACAAGAAGCAATGGATGGAAACTAATCAAGGAGAGAAGCAACCTAGAAATTTCCTCACAGAACAATTAAGCAGCTTCCTCCAGAAGTTGTGGGTGCTCCAACATTGGAGGTTTTTAAGAAGAGATTGGACAGCCATTTGTCTAAAATAGTATAGGGCAGTGATGGCGAACCTTTTAGAGACCGAGTGCCCAAAAACTGGCCCCGCCCCTGCTCCACCTCCTGCCCCGCCCCTGCTCCACCCCCAACCCTCACCCCGCCTGCCTGCAGGGCCACTCACCACCTCCAGGGCCCGCCACAGATCGCTCAGGCAGCCCACCAGCGCCCTGCAGCATCAACTGTGCACGATGGGGTTTGAGGGCAGAGTATGCCTGGCTGCCATGTCCTTGGCTGCGCTGCTCTGCATAGGCCATGCTCAGGGATGACTCTCCTTCAGGGGGGCTGCTGGAGAGGAGAGGGTCATGGGGGAGGCGAGGCTGGGGCAACGGCATGTGTGCCCACAGAGAGGGCTCTGAGTGCCACCTCTGGCACCCGTGCCATAGGTTTGCCACCACTGGTATAGGGCCACTTCTCTGGAATGGTAGAGGGGCTTGACAGGGGGTTGGACTAGGAGACCTCCAAGGTCTTCCAACTCTGATATTCTGTTATTCTGAATATTTTGGGTTGTATTGCCATATTTTGGATTGCAACCTTATTGGAGCAGCATCCTCTGATTTTCTCCTCTGTAAAAGGCATAGGCAGACAAAGATACAGAACAAAGATTTAGCTTGTGGCAAAAAAATGTTCTTCCTAAAAGGTCATCTTTCAACACAATCCATAACACTGCTCCATTATTGGTCCAACTGGACCCAGACATTCTGAGCTAAACCAGAAATAAGGAAGAAAGGGGAACTCAGCTCTTCTATCTAGCAATGTTGAGCTATCCAAATACGCTTGACATTTGCCCAAATCCAGGGCATTATCCTTAGGATTCTGGTTCCTATTTGAATTAGAGTCAAGTTTCTGTCCCTTTGAGAGATCAACACTTCCAATAACTTTTCTTTTTTAAAATTTGCTGAAGGATGAACAGTGGCTCCATGCATATCCGAAGCTTCTGCTGTAAAGGTTGCTAGCCAACCTACTTGCAATGATATATTGCCCTGTTAATGTCAAAGATATCACACTATAAAATAGAGGAATATGAAAGCCTATAATTTGCAAACCCAGTTTACATCTTTATTTGCATCTGTATTTTATGCACAGAGCTTTTTCATTATTATTTTAAGGAAAATGTGTGCATTTTAGCACCAGATAGTACTAATAATGCTTCTTTATTATATTCTGCAACTTTTTGCTGGGCGATAATGGGAATCTACAGCTATTCCCATCTTTAAAGGGTTTCAGATTAGGTTAATATTCTCCAAAGAAGCTTTCTGTTTTGTTTTGTTTTTTTCAGGGCTATTACTTTGCTGGTCCCCAAATCGCATGATGTTCGTGCCAAAAATTCTTCTTCATCAAGCTTGAGTAATGCCTGTTCTCCTAAATTCTAAGCAGGAAACAAATAGAAGCAAATGAGCTGCAGGTTGCAAAATTAATCAAGAAATAAACTCCAAGCCTAGAAATAAATATATCTACTGTCTATGGGCTTTTTAAATCTTCTTTTCTTTCTCTTTCTTTTCCCTATTCCTGGGCAAACTTCGGATGTGATAGTAATAAAAGAGCCTATATTTTTCTGTTTATTCCTGAAGAGTCTGTCTAAGTTCCTGTGCGGTCATAATGCAGGACTTCATTTTTAAAGCAAGAGGCCTCGAAGCAGGCAAGTCTTCTTGGATATTTGACCAGTTGACTTGATGCCTTATTCTCTGAATCCCAGGTGTGTGCTAAGAATATACAGTACAATGCCAGGTAAATCTGACCCATTTTACTATCCATTTTGTAGTGAGGACAGAGTTCTATTCCTATAGATTTATATCTAGATTTTTTCATGAAATAGCAATAGCACTTAGACATATATACCGCTTCACAGTGCTTTACAGCCCTCTCTAAGCGGTTTACAGAGTCAGAGTCATATTTTCCCCCAACAATCTGGGTCCTCATTTTATTGATCTCGGAAGGATGGAAGGCTGAGTCAACCTTGAGCCGGTCAGGATTGAACTCCTGGCTGTGGGCAGAGTTAGCTTGCAATACTGCGTTCTGACCCCTATGCCACCATATCTCTGGATCTGGATCTAAACATGACAACCTGTAAAGAGATGAGGGATACTGTTCAAAGCATATAAGACAGGCATGTCAAACTCACAATGTCATGTGATGTTGCACGACGTATCGTGACTTTTTCCCCATTGCCAGCAATGGGGTGCACACGGTTTTGGCGTGATGCATCCAGCCCATGGGCCAGCAGTTTGACATGCCTGGTGTAAGAAGATAGTGGTGGTTTTCAGTTTTGTTTCCTATTTTCAGCAAAATCATCTGGCATACTCGCAGCAGCATTGAAAGCCCTCAAGGGAAACCCATGAGTCTCCGGGGTCAGTTGCAGTGTTTCTCAACCTTGGCAACTTTACAATGTGTGGACTTCAACTCCCAGAATTCTCCAGCTAGCATTGCTAGCTGGAGAATTTTGGGAGTTGAAGTTCACACATCGTAAAGTTGCCAAGGTTGAGAAACACTGATTTAAAGGGTTGCAGTACATGTAGCTGTGCTGGGTCTTGAGAAAAATGCCTATTCCACTCCCCCAGGCTCTGTCTTCTGCAACAGTCCCTTTCCTCCTGCTGCTGCTAAACTGTTTTGCCTTCTCAACTTGCCGCATTCCTTGCTGAGTCAGCAACTGTACCCATTCTTGTCTCCTTTCTTTTATGCTGTCTGGAGGGATCAAAAGAGGCTGGAAACAGAAGAGGCGCATGGGAGGGCATGGTGAGTGGCAACCCTGTGGCTGCTGCACAGACCAAGGTGAGGGAAAGAAAAGCATTCTGCTGTGGTAACCATGGAGGACATAAACAATCTGCCAATCTGCTGATGGTCTGTGCACAAGCTAGCCAGCCTGCCCAGAGTCCATTCAGCCCAGGGGTCTGTGGCTCCCAACAGCCAATCAGTGCACAGTGAATGCCAGTTATGCAGCCACCATCCATTAATCAGGTCAGACCAGGTTGAGGAATCACCACAAGGAGGGACTGAGAAAGATGCTGCCAGGGACCAGGGGGAGAGTCATGCTGCTAGTTAGTTCGACAGCAGTAAGATAGACATTGCTCTGGGATAAGATGGGGATAATGCAATCTAAAGCAACTGATGACATTTATGTAAAAGGTTATCCCTCCTATAAAATACCTATGTGTATGTGGCTCTTTTGCGTTTCAATACCTCCCATCTGGACGAAGTAACTGCTGCTTCTTCCCTCTCTTTTCAGTTTGCGCTGGTTGGCTTTTTACTGTATTTGCAAAACCCCGAACATCTAAAGGGTGAGTTGAAACTCAAAAAGGTGAGTAGAAAGATGACAGCCTTTGAAAAATGGGAGACATCTGCCTTCCTCGTGAAACAGGAGTCACAAACTTTGAACTATTATGACTGCTAGCAAAGGTTGTGAACAACCAGAAGAACTGCACATTTTGAATCAGGCCTGTAAAGGTTTGTGGAGGCACCTGATCATTCAGTATTACAAACACCATTTCTAATGTTGAAAGTAGAAGTGGGGATTTGTTTTCCTTATCAAGATCCTCACTGTTTTCGTTAAAATCTGCATATGTGAATCTGTACTCCAGCAGTAGCTATGTTTAGATCTCAAAGGAGGTGGAAGAAGGCAAGAATACAGTTTCTGAAGGTTTTGTTTCTTTTTCAGTTTCATCTTAGAAGAGAAAGCAGAATGGATGAAGCAACATCAGTGGATCTGGAGCAGTGTTTCTTCACCTTGGCAAGTTTACATTGGGTGGATTTCAACTCCCAGAATTCCTTAGCCAGCCAGGTTGATCTAGAGTCAGTTTAAGAGAGGCATAACCTGGAGACGGCCTGGGAATCTAGACTGAAATGTTTGTAGACCTGTCTCCATAGGTCAGAAATCTCATCTTTTCTGACCTAGAATGGATGTACTATTTTCAGATTTATTTCATTTGTTTATTTTTTACATTTCTGAACAAACTCTCTCCCTCAGAGAGGGACTCTTTGCTGCTTTTCCATTGTCATTGTAAATCTGTGATCTGTGATCATTATTACAACAGACATGTGGGGTTGAAATTACTTAACTAACCTCTTCTGATCTAGCAGGACTCTTCTTCCATTCCTCCCCCCACCTAATAAAGGAATCTATGTTTCATCTCATTTTGTTTTTAACTAGATATGGATGGATCTGCCAGTGTTATTTTCTACTAACTTATTTGGATTTTTTTAAGGAGACCTCCTAAGTTCCTATCCTATCCTATCCTATCCTATCCTATCCTATCCTATCCTATCCTATCCTATCCTATCCTATCCTATCTATCAGTAAATACTGATCAAACAGTGAACCAAACAAAATGGTCATCCAAATGCCAGAGAAGACAATATGGCATGAATTTTCATTAACCATACAAAATGGAGTTCAAGTTGTACATGTATTTCAATGCAATCTAACTTTTGGTATGTTAACTGTGTTTGCTTTATTTATTTATTTTGCTAGGCTTGCATGCTGTTCCATTCTTAATCAACTCTGACTGGTGTAGATACCTACTACAATAATGCATTAAAACTGTACATAAAAACAAAGTAGCCCAAGCACTGTTGAACAATCAATCAATCAAATCCATTCCATCCCATCCCATCCCAACCCAACTCAACTCAACTCAATTCACAGTGGCTCAAAAAAAGAGTTTTTCTGACTTTTCCACTTCCCTTTAAATAGGGCTGCTGGGCTTCACTGATGCTCTGTGGATGCATTAAGAGAAACATTAGTTCTGTACTTTTAGTGCCTGTATTCTTATCCATGTTCAGTTGGATTCATTTGTCACATTTTGTCAGCCTTTCTCTAGGTGCCTCCTCTGTTGCTTATTCCCCTGCAGCTCCTCAATAAATGAGGAGAATCCTGTCAAAGACTTTGCCATCTCCAGGTGGAGCTAAAGCCGCAGCAGGCCTTGGGAATTTCCTCAAGTTCTGAGAATCATGGATTCGCTAGATGCTGGAATGTACAACAACAACAACAACAAAAAAGGATGGGAGGGTTGGAAATCAAACTCTCATAGCAACAAAAGTTATTTGCTCCTAGGTTAAATGAATGAACCTTCATCTGATAAGAAGCTTCTGGAAGACCATAACAGCTATTAGTTCCAGCTGACGTCATTGTTCCCAATAGAGCACCCTGATTGAGTCACTTCTTGAACATCCTCATCACTTTCCCAAGGTTATTAATATTGTACTATTCATCTCACAGACCAAGAACAAATTCAGGAATTGATGGAAGCAAAGAGAGGTAAGGAGGGGAAAAAAATGCAGATGTGACAACATGGATGCCAGGCTGGAACTGTGGATTGCAGCAGTCACCTGAAGCTTTGTCACTACAATTACTGACCTCCTATCATTTCCATCAGTTTACATAACTAAAAGCTTATTCTCTAGGATTTAGCTTAGTTTATTAGAAACATATTTCTCAAGAAATATGGAAAATTACTACAGTCAGTGCCTACAGATAAGTGGATTGCAATTTATGGTATACTAGCTGTACCCAGCCACGCGTTGCTGTGGCTCAGTCTGGTAAAAGCGTGTGTTGCTTTTACGTCCAACAGATGGCGCTGTTTTTCAAAAAAGCATGTTTTTACCTGTCACAAGTGTGACATATATATAATATAGGTATATAGAAACATGCGTATATTCGAATGCAACATTGTATCAAAATTTCAAAGCAATCGGTGAAGAACTTTCAGAGATTTAAGATTTTGAACAAATGAACATTTACATTTTTATTTATATAGATTGGAGCAGAGGTGAAGAAGCTGCTGCCCCGGGGCTACATATGACCACCAAAAACTGGATGCTGCTGCTGGATACTCCTAAATTTGTTACCTGATTGGACTTTTTAATGTGGCAGATGTAGAAAAAATATTAACTATATAACCAGAGAGTAATTATTTTATCTGCATTTAACTTTAATTAAATGTAAATGAAATCAAAGTTAACTTTCATCTTTTATTTTGATTCTGGCTTCTGGCATGCCATTCAAAAATCAAGGACAGCGTCCAGCCTGGAAAAAGTTGCTCCTCAATTAATTAGAGGGAACCAATTGATGACACTGCCCCTAAC
>NW_015387633.1:114812-136136 GCF_001527695.2 Protobothrops mucrosquamatus
ATTACAGTAGTCCAGGCGGGAGGTGACCAGAGCATGAGTGACTGTGCGCAAGGCGTCCCGGTCCAGAAAAGGCCGCAACTGGTGAATCAGGCGGACCTGATAAAACGCCCCCCTGGTCACGGCCGCCAACTGATCATCCAGTGTCAGCCGTGAATCCAGGAGGACACCCAGATTGCGTACCCTATCCGAGGGGGCCAAAATTTCGCCCCCTATAGTCAGCGATGGAGTCAGCTGACTATGCCGAGGCGCCGGTAGCCACAGCCACTCGGTCTTGGAAGGGTTGAGCCTGATTAAATAATCTTACCTTCTCTGCAGCAGTGCCTGATCTCTGGAATAAGATTCTCTCTGAGTTCAAGATAGCCCCAACTCTGCTGAGAACATGATAGCCCCAACAATTGTTGTTTAGAAGGGTGATGAAAACCTGGCTCTTCACCCAGGCCTTCAGTGAGAAACATGCTGGCTATTTTTTATCTTTAATTGATTTCACTGTAATTTCTTTGATTGCTCTGAGCCTCCTAGAGTAATTGAGAGTTGGGTGGTATGCACGTTTAACAAATAATAATAATAATAATAATAATTGTTTTTATTAACTTGTATCCCACCTTGATTACTTTTACAAATAACTCAAAGTGACAAACATATCCAACACACCTTCCCTCTCCTATGTTCCCCACAACAACAGCCCTGTGAAGTGGATTGAGCTGAGAGAGAGTGACTGGCCCAAAGTCACCCAGCTGGTCTTTCATGACTAAGTTATTATTATTTCTTCTTGTTCAATATTGAGCGCTTTGCTAAATGTTCCATTTTCTCTTGCAAATTTGTTTCTATCATTCACCATTCTTTTTACACTCAACCACTAATCTTAATAATGCAATCTCATTTACTTTGTTAGATACATTCTCTGAATAAACAAACACACCATAAAATGTCTCATACTCAGACATTTCCCAGTGTTCCTCCATCTGCGTTGCCCATATCCTGCTTCCCTGCTCTTCCCTTATTTTGCTTATTGTCATGTCTCATAGCCTTCTGATTGCCAAAACCTTCTCAGGCACACTTTAGATAAGATTTATGTTTTGTATGAGGAACAATAACTGCATTTTTCCATTTGCCAGGCACAATCCACTCCTTACATATATGGCTGAGCCATTCCAAACAAACCACATTTGTATTTTAGGATTTCTCCAATTACACCATCAAGATCTCTAGACTTTCCACTTTTCAATATTTTTTACAGTGTTTCATTATTATTTTTTATTTTATATACCTCCCATCTCACTATCCAAAGTGATTCTTGGTCTTGTATTATTTCCTTTTCATCATTTTTTTGACAGTAGCTTTGAGAGTACAATTTATTTCAATTCTGGTCTTCAATATATCACTGTTTCCATAATGCTTTATTTCAATCAAAATTATTTTCTCTTTTTGTTTTGCTCTTCTGTTAAAATATAATATCTAGTATTGATTGCTAATATAGACAACTGATTCTTCTTCTTCTTCTTCTTCTTCTTCTTCTTCTTCTTCTTCTTCTTCTTCTTCTTCTTCTTCTTCTTCTTCTTCTTCTTCTTCTTCTTCTTCTTCTTCTTCTTCTTCTTCTTCCTCCTCCTCTTCCTCCCCCTCCTCCTCCTCCTCCTCCTCCTGATATATATTATGTTACAAAGTCAAGAGAAATATTCTTCTATTGCCAGCCCTTTCTCTTGTTTTTATTCTATATTCTCCTTGACAAAATCAGTATGTCAGAGTAAGTTGACCATTTTATTTAGTAACTATTTCTCTTCTGTAAAATGCTTCCTGTGCTGAGACCCACAAAAGTATTTTCAGGCACAACCTACATTTATATCTATTCTGTACTCTCAGTATGGCACTCTAACAAAATGATTTTTAAAATCTGCATTAGCCTTAACTTTATTGTACTATAGTTATCAGTGCCATCTGAATCTTAAGCTGTGACCTTCTAGTCAAAAAAATTCTGTTTCTCAGCAACATCCATTCTTTTATCCAGATTCCAGACCAAACTGCAGGCTTCAAAGTTAATTTCAAACCTGGTAAGCACAATCCTCTTTATCTGACTCATGATTTTTTCCCCTACTGTTGTATAAATTTAGATGTGTCTTTCTACCATTGTTTAAATGGTGGGAAATTAATATTATGTATGGTAACTGGCAAGATTATTGTATGCAAAAAGTTGGGAAAGTAATGAAATTTCTACAGTAGGAGACTGGATTTACAAAATTGTGGTTATCCTAACTGGGCCTTCATCAAATCTAAAGAAAGACCCAGCAAAAGCTCCTTTATTACAGACAAAGAAGAGAACAACAAAGGTGGCAATGTTGCCATTCCATATGTTGCAGGTATATTTGAAAAGCTAAGGAGGATTTTCAACTAACACAATATACATACACACTTTAAACCCCAAAATACATCAAGGCAGAAGCTAGTCTATCCCAAGAATAAAACACCCAGGCACAAATTGAGCAATGTGACATATGGAGTACAAGGCAGTGAGACATGTACAGATCTGTACACTGGAGAAACAAAACAACCACTTCACAAATGCATGGCACAACATAGGAGAACAAACCCATCAGGACAAGATTCAGCAGTCCATCTACATCTGAAAGACAAAGGCCACTCTTTTGAAGACAGCAAAGTCCATGTTTTGGATAGGGAGGACCATTGGTTTGAAAGAGGAGTAAAAGAACCCATCTTTGTTAGAATTGAATACTCCTCCCTCAACAGAGGGGGAGGAATAAGGCATCATCTATCTCCAGTGTATCACAAAACCCTTGCAGCAGTTCCAAGAAGATTCCACAACCAATTGCACCCTGGTTCAGGTGACTCTAAGGGCATAGATCAGAGGTAGGCAACCTTGGCTCTTTTATGACTCGTGGACTTCAACTCCCAGAATTCCTGAGCTGGCATGGCTCAGCTTGGAAATCTCTCCCTTTCCCCTCAGCATGGCTGGCTCTGGGAGTTGAAGTCCACGAGTCATAAAAGAGCCAAGGTTGCCTACCCCTGGCATAGATAAACCCCCAAGTGGCCTCAACAGCTCTCAGAGAAAGTGCTAATGAACAGATGGCTGCAAAGAAATTCAATCCTTCCATCCCTCCCCCACCATCCTATCAGAAACTATCCTTCCATTCCCCCCCAGCATGCAGTCTCAACCATTAGTACCTATCCTTTCATCCCCCCACCATCAGAACTGATGAAGCTTCTTGGATGAGAAGCGAAACGTTTTTTCTTCTTCCTCTAGGAAAAAACAGTCCAGTTGCCTTTTGAAAAAGCACCTTTGAGACAAGTAAGACCTGGTTGACTGAGAATCTCCACAGGCATTGAACTTGCAGAAATTGATCAGCTTGGTCAGAGAGAAAACAATGACTGAAACCTTACATGGACTTTTTGTTGAAAGAATAGGGCAGTGGTGGCGAAGCTTTTAGAGACTGAATGCCCAAACTGCAACCCAAAACCCACTTATGCATCGCTGGGTGCCAGGTGGGCGTGGCCACCGAGTGGGCATGGCCACTGAGCTGTCGGCTCGTGTTCACTCACTCACTCTCTCGCTCGCTGTCCACTCCGATTCGTGCTTGCTCTCTTGCTGTCTGCAGCAAATGCTGCTTCTGCCGAAAGTTGCTCCTTTTATAGCCTCTCGCCTATTCCCAGACTGCGCATGTGCGGAGAGCTGCACATGCACGGAGAGGAGGAGGGAACAGCTCGGCCAAGCAATGGCTCGCATGCCACCAGAGACGGCTCGGCGTGCCGCCTGTGGCACGCATGCCATAGGTTCGCCACCATAGGAATAGGGGAATGAAATGAGGATTAAAAATGAGACAGAATGGTTGGAGAAAAGTTTAAGATAATAATTACTCAATAGAAAGAAAGTCTGAAGGCACAGTTGTGTGGTTTTTTCCCCCTTTCCCCTTTCAATTTCTTTCTTGTTTATTTCTTATTTTCTTTGTTCTTGTTTTGTATATTTTACTACATTGAAAAATTATATATATATATATTCAAACGGTTATTGTAACTTCCCACTATTTGTCATCTCTGAGGAGTAAACACACAGATTCATTTCATTTCTTCCAGTCCTTTAAGTATTCTTATTATCTCCCTCTGTCCTGTTTTAGTTTTTCTGAATTTTTCTTAGCCATGGAGAGCAGAACTGGCCATAATACTCAAGATGAGATCCAATCAAATCCAAAATAGAATGGACTGATGCTTTCACAGTCTTATACCTATGTATCTGATTTATTTTTTCCTAAGTGAAAAATCTGCATTTGTCTCATTTCATTCTGTTAGTTTTAACCCACTTCTCTAATATAACAAGACAATTAGTTATGCCACTAATTTTCTGTCATCAGCAAATTTGATAAGCATTCTACCCTCTGTTTCATTTTAGTCATTAATGAAAACATTGAAGACATCTAATGGAATCTTGATTGATTCCAGTTTGATGAGGAACCACTTATGAGTGCTCTTTAAGTTTCGTTTGGAAGCTCACTGTATATCCATTTACTTAACTTACGAATATTAGGAAGGCCTTGAAAAGGATCCAGAGGGGCAAGCAAGGCATCTCATTGAAAAATATGCATAATGTAGAAGTTACCCAGTCAGAAAATAAAATGATTTGACAAATCCATCAACAAATAAATTCTTTGTAAATCCATGTCGACTTCTAGTTATTCTTGCATTTTTTAAGCAGCTTACAGATAAATTGTTCTACAATCTGCTCTAAAATCTTCCCAATTATTGAAGTCAAGCTGATCTCTAATTCACAAATCCATGTTATTATTTATTTATTTATTTATGATAAGGATTTTTGTTGTGGTGGTTAATTGCGAAGTCGTGTCCGATCCATCGCGGCCCATTGGACAACGTTCCTCCAGGCCTTCCTGTCCTCTACCATCTTCTGGAGTCCATTTAAGCTCACGCCTACTGCTTCAGTGACTCCATCCAGCCACCTCATTCTCTGTCGTCCCCTTCTTCTATTGCCCTCAATCTTTCCCAGCATTAGGCCCTTTACTCTCCTGTTATTATTTGGTACTTCTAGGTTTCTTCAAGATAATGGAGAGAGGTTGGATCAGACAATTAGCAGACTTTTTCAATATTTTTTTGATACTGATCATCTATACCTGGTTTTTCCAAGTCAGTCAAGTCAATAATATTCCTTGATTGTTTCAATCAAACCCATGCTGGAATCCGACATGAACCAACTTTTCACAATTTCCTACTACAATTTGAAGTTAATAATAAATCTTTATTGATTAGCCCTTGGGCCATATCAAAGTGCAAAGTTCCAGCAACAAATTATTACTAAAGTTTGATAAAAGCAGTTTAAAATAAAATTTGATAAAATACAGTTTAAAATGGAATTAGAGTAAAATACGTCTTAAAATGAAATTGGAATAAAATACAGTCTAAAATGAAATTAAAATAGAGTACAGTAATTTAAAATATAGATAAAATATGATAAAATTATATCTTGGAGTCACCCTTGCAATCTACCCCAATCAGTCCCACATATGCAGATCTCAACTGAACCATTTTGTTTAAATACTGTGCTGCATTAAATGTTATTTTCAAGTTCTGGCCGCACATAAGATAAGTTGTTTTGCTATGGGGATCCCAATGAGTCATTCGTTTGATATATTGACCAAGGTACCTGACTCTCACCCTCTTGTACAGGCAACAATCAAATAGTATGTGAGCCAGGTCTTCTACCTCTGCCGCTCCGCAAATGCAGAGATGCTCATTGTAAGGTATAGAATGGAATCTCCCATATCTGACCATTGTGTCAAGCTGTTCGAATCTTGCTCGTGTAAATATCTCCCTAAGGTGTTTTGGCAGTTGTAACTTCAAATAGCTGTCTACTTGAAAAGTACGTTTATATTTACTCAGCCATTTCAAGTTACCCACTAAGGATCGCTATATCATTTTGTGCTTCTATATCCTTAATTCTTTGGGCAGTTCTTTTTTTGAATTGTTCTCCTGTTACATAAGAGACAGGAAGACCACAGCTTCTTACAAAATTTGTTAGTTTGGTGATCCAGGAGATTTGTGATTGTAATTTTATTTGCTCTAGTAGACATAACTTGGGGAGTCTATCAGTCTCCATTTCATTTACTTTGCACCAGTAGTTATAAGCTCTAATTTTGGATAGAGCATGAATTGTATGAATTCCCAATTCAGCTCTAACTGCTGCAGCAGATGTTCTTGGATCTACACCCAGAATACATCTCAAATGCTGGGACTGTGTTTGTTCTAAGACTGTGGTTGAGTAAAGACCCCAAACTTCTGCTCCATACAAGAGCATAATGGAGAGAGGTTGGATCAGACAATTAGCAGACATTTTCAATATTTTTTTGATACTGACCATCTATACCTGGTTTTTCCAAGTCAGTCAAGTCAATAATATTCCTTGATTGTTTCAGTCAAGCCCACGCTGGAATCCAACGACATGAACCAACTCTTCACAATTTCCTACTACAATTTGAAGTTAAAAGTGAGGAAGGTTCAAATCAGCATTCTATCCTTAGATCTCAACAAGTCTTGAAAAGTTCCTATGTTCTTCCAAATGGAACTAGAAAAATCTGTTCATCACTATTGGCATAGTTTAATGGTTTTCTTCCAAGGAATTGTACATATACAATGGATCAATAGCTGTCAAAAGTCCATGAGAGAAGCTGAACACGTTTCACATTTCATACTATCTCATTCATCTGATACGTTCCCATCAGGGCACTTACAGGCTTGGCAAGTTCTTTGGGAATGACTGGTAAATCTGTCTAACCAATTAAATTGGGCAAATAACTTTTCAAAATGGTAGGAAATTTCACATCTGTTGAAGTTCATCAGCTTCTTCCTTCACATCTCAATTTTTCCATCTCAGGATAGAAAAGACCATGTATTCCAAGAAAGGAAAAATAGATGGGTATTATACTGGAATTAAAAATTAAACAGAAGACACAATACTGTTTGATTCAGCTCTACCATGATTCTTATAGTGATGTTAAAATTATATATCTCCCCCTGTTAGATATGGAAAGGATGTCTTAGATCATAGACTGGGAAGATAGGAAGACTGGGCCGAGAGTTTCTGTGACCACAATGCTAAATATGGAAATTGCTCGGAGATGCTACATGATCTTAATAGAAAAAGAAGGTTGATGTTAACATAGAGAAAAGCATCATTCTAAACTATGGAATTTTCTGGGCAGATGGCTTAGCCATATCTGTGGCATTTATCTGGTTAGTCTGATCATTCCTGTTTGTCAACTGGAATGGAGGAGAAATTCATTCATTCAGTTTCATATAAGCTTACCTTATTTGCTCTTTGCCAAATGCCTAAAAATAATTATTTTCTAAATCATGTGATGCAATCCACAAATTTTCAATCAGCTATCAGGGGAGGGTGTCACAAAAATGTATATATTGAAAATGTATACAAAATCCCCACGCATGTACAGAAAAGTGCATGTAAAATGAGCATATTAGAATAAATGTGCATAAAAACCTGCATGTATTTTTCATGCGAACTTCAATTTCAAAATGACATAGCAATGCATTAAAATTAACTTAATTGTGGAAAAATTAAATTGAAATTAGGAAATGTGGTTCTCTTTTTCCCTTTTTGGCTTACAGAGGTGACCAGATGAGCAACAGATGCCCATTTTAAATAGATTTTTCCCATCCTTTCAAACACAGAGTGAACAATTAATATAATGAAAGCACACAATAAAATATCATAAACACAAAGATGCTAATAAGCTTCATAAGCTGTAGACAACAATCCCATGAAATGTTATATGTGGGTTTTATGAAACAGTCTGGTGGGCAAATTACTTGAAACCCTGGACAGTTCACTGAGTCAGCCTGGGAAACCTCTAAGTTGAATGAGATAAAATAAAACATTAAAAAAGTTTACAGTATCACCATCATATAATGGGGAGAAGGAAGAAGCAAAGGAAGAATGAGTTAAAATAAAATGTTATCTTAAAAAAAGTTTATAGCATGATCATCACATAATGGAGAGGAGGAAGAGGAGGAAGGAACAGACCTGGGAGTTTGAAGAGAGAGGTGATAAACTGAGTTAAATGTTTGGGTATTCTTTTCACACACTGGTTTAAATACAGTGTTGATCACACTTCGGTATGAATATGATGCTGGAGGCTCCATTTCAATTAATGGATGTGGATATATGTGAGTCACCTTTCCTGGGGGAGCTGCCTATGATTTCAGATGAATTGGGGGCTGAACCACAGGCCGCTTATGCTATTCATATTTCTCCCACCACAAAGGTGGTGAAAAGACAGAAAGGCACATTAGCAGCATCTTATTCAGAAAGTGACTTGTTTTTATTAAGCATGACTCAGCCCTTGTTTCTTTGGCTTCAAGCAAATCCCAAGAGATCCATTTGTTTTTATTTCCATTTTACAATACGTGACTGGGACTAAAATAGAATGCTTTTCCATCTGACCAAGCCTCACTCCCTCTGTGCTGTCCCTCCCTCAGGCCCCAACCCCAAGAGTTTCAACATGGTGCAAAATCTACCCGGGGAATCTGGAAGTGGTTCTCATTAGATTAGAATTTATGTCAGTAAATCAGGACTATGGGCTTACCCACACACCCTTGTGGATGTGTTTCTCTCCTGTCCCTGAGACCAGGAAACTCTAAGCAGGAGTCTCTGATCTCAGGGGCAGGAGAAAATACCTGACTCAGTCACTTCTCATCTGGATTATTCTAGATGTGCAGATATTTTGACTAGTCCAGAATGCAGCAGTATTAGATTTTTCCATGTAACATCCCTGCTTAGTTACCAATTTCCTTCCAGGTGCAATTCAATGTGTCCTTCCTGGCCTAGGACCTAGATACATCCAGGACATTAAGTAAATGACTTTTATCCATTCAGTAAGATATGGGAGGGTGAACATTCTTCTTATCCTACCCTTAGAGAAAGCTATCAATAAGGACCACAGGCACAACACAAGAGGGACCACACAGGGTTGACCTCCCCTTCCTTGGAGCATATCTCCCTCACATCAGATTGTTACATATCCTGTTGATTTTCTGGAAAGTCATTAAAATGTGGCTCTTGCAATGTCCTTGAGAAGCGGTGAGATTTCTTTTATGAAATATTCCATTGTTGACCATCTAGTACTTGAGTTGTTCTAATTGTAGGGAACACTCATATTATGGGTACTTGTGTTAACATTCACATGGAACTAAGATGCTCAGTCTCTTCCTGGATTAGAGCGGCATATAATATGTAAAAAAGAAAGTATGACAACTCCCTTTCATTCCCATACGTTACATTTCACCATTTTAAGTGAAATGTGTTAGAATGAAGTATTAGTACCATTTTATAAAGCCTTAATAAGACCACACTTAGAATACTGCATCCAGTTTTGGTCATCATATTATAAAAAGATGTTGAGCCTCTGGAAAGAGTGCAGAGAAGAGCAACAAAGATGATTAGGGGGCTGAAGGCTAAAACATATGAAGAATGGTTGCAGGAATTGGCTATATCTAGTTTAATGGAAAGAAGGATGGAGTGACATGATAGCAGTATTCAAATATTTGTGGAGCTGCCACAAAGAAGAAGGGAGTCAACATATTTTCCAAAGCACGGGAAGACATGACAAGAAAAAAGGAAGGAAACTAATCAAGGAGAGAAGCAACCTAGAACTAAGAAGAAATTCTGAAAAATGAGAGCAATTAAATAATGGAATGGCTTGTCTTCAGAAGTTGTGGGTGCTCCATCACTGGAGGCTTTTAAGAAGAGACTGGACAGCCAGTCTCCTGCTTGAGCAGGGGACTGGACTAGAAGACCGCCAAGGTCCCTTGCAACTCTGTTATTCTGTTTAATATTAAATATTGGAAATACACATGGCCCATAAGTCTGCAGAAGACCCATGAAGAATACCACTGAGAAACATCTGCTAAAACCCACATCCTTTCAAGTGGTCTGCCACTGTCCTCTAACTCCTCCTAGCTTTACATTTGTATTTGTGAAGAGCAAGAAAAGGGATCTACACCAGTTTCTGTATGCTGGAGAAAGGAGAGGGGGGGGAGGAGGTTAGATATCACAATCATGATTGGGGATCTACATGGGCATTTTGCCAGATATTGGATCAGCCCTGGATTCCATGTGCCCTTGGAAATCACTTTGAAAAAACATGCTATCTCTACAGTGAATTTTGTATGAAATATGTGTGTATATGTGTACATACACTCAAAGACAAAAGCATTTCCCACTGTGTATACAATCTCCACTTAAATATATACAAATCTTTTCTTCGCCCAACCTAATAATTGCACAGCTAGCCCAAACTGCATTTCAGATGGCTAAATTGCACAGCCCATTAAATCTGCACATTTTTCATTTAATTATACAAAACAATTCCTAGAGTAAATCACCTCCCTTGACAGCTATTCCAATTTTTCAGGAAATGACCCTTCAGAAGTGTTTTTTTCTCCATAAATGTGAATTTATGGACTAGCATAAAGTCAGCTATTTTATGCTACTGATTCCATATGGGTTTATATTTCCCTATCAGAATGTTTATGGCATCTTCATCAGCAACAGAAATAAATACATTTTCCATGAGGTTGAACACCATAAGTTTATTAATACACATTTTCCATTCCCTTCGGATCATCTTCCATTGCCATGGGAAGGCTAGCTTAACATTTTTCTGACCATACTACAGGAAATGGCCACATGCAATGACTAGAAGTACAAGAACAGACAAAAACGTGAAGGCAAAATGTTTTTCATTCACAAATAAAATTTCCACTAATTTTCTGGAACGGGTAGGAAATGATGGCCATTTTATGACTTGTGGCTGGCCCAGGAATTCTGGGAATTAAAGTCCACAAGTCATAAAAAGGCCATCATTCCATACCCCTGTTCTAGAAAAATGAACCCCAGAATAGTAACTAGCTACACTAGCTACATTCATTTTTTAACTACATACATACATACGTACGTACGTATGTAACTACATACATACATACATACATACATACATACATGTATATATGTATATGTTTTCTGAGGTTTTCGCGGGTGTTTGTATGTAGGTCTTTCGTTATTCGGGTTTTCTCCTGCGTAAAATTGGAAGTGTCTTGGCAACGTTTCAACAAAGTCCCATTCGTCATCTTCAGGCTGGTGTTTTCAGCTTCGTGCTCCTAGAAGCACGAAGCTGAAGACACCAGCCTGAAGATGACGAATGGGACTTCGTCGAATCGTTGCCAAGACACTTCCAATTTTACTCAGGAGAAAACCCCAAATAACGAAAGACCTACATATATGTATATATGTATATATTCTTTCTTGGGATAGATATATCAGTTTATTAATGATTGGATTCAGAACCAGTTTGGTATAGTGGGTCAGAAACCAGGAGACTATGAATTTTACTCCTGCCTTAGGCACAAAGGCAGCTGGGTGACTGTGGGCTGATCACTTTCTCTCAGCACTAGGAAGAAGACAATGGCAAGCCTCTTCTGAAAAACCTCGCCAAGAAAACAGCAAGGACTCATCCAGGGAGTCTCCAAGAATGTGACACGACAGAACAGAAAGGGAAAAAAAAAGATTGAGTAGAAACTGGCTCCTTCATCTTTCATTTCTTGCTCATATCTTCTTTGATACCTCTGTAGACACTGAAGCTTTGGCTATTTTCACCTCTGCATGTCCTTTCAAAGCTCTGTCTTTATATTGTAACGTAGGTGATGGCATGAGACCTTCTCCTGAAACACAGAAATCTATTAAGTGCAGGCTGGTGTTTGGACAGGACACCAGGATCCTGTGGTTTAAGATGATGACACTGACCTTGGCAAGGGAGGAAAAGAAAAATCAGCAGCTGAAGCTAACCTAATCCTAGACGTTGCAGCTTTGTGCCACTTTTTATATATTCGCTATCCCAGTCTCATTGCCATTCCTATGATTCAAGGGGATGTTGGTGTAATGTATTGATGTGAATTATTTGGAACTGTTGAAAAAACGGTCATAAGATTGTGTCTTTTAGGTGCCAGACTTTCTGTCTACATGCTCATTAACTCCTGTTTAAAGCAGGAAAGATACTTGAATCCTATTGGCTGCCACCTCTTGCTGAGTGTATAAACAGAGGTGGAGCAGCAGTTAACCAGGCTTCTGTTTAAACCTTTAATAAAGAGTTGTTGTTTCACCTGCTTCCTCGTCGATGCCTCACCGATCACCAAACATAACAGTTGGTTTTTAAGCTTCTAGCATGGCCTGTGTGTGTGTGTGGGGGGGGGGGTATTGCAGAAGAAGAGGAACATGAGGCATGTAAAGACAGAGCCAAGCAGTGACAGTGGGCTTTAGTTACAAATGCAGCAAATATACAGCTTTGATGAAATTTGTTGTTTGTTCAGGTTATTAAAACTAGCAGTCTGATGTTTAAGCAATATCTTAGGGCAGCGATAGCGAACCTTTTAGAGACCGAGTGCCCAAAAACCAGTCCGCCCCCGCTCTGCCCACCCACTCCCGCTCTGCTCCGCCCTTACCCCGCCCACCCTCAGAGCCATCCATGGCATGCCACAGATTGCCCAGGCGGCCCTGCAGTGCCATGGTGGCCACACCCTCCACCCACACCCCGCAGCATCATCTGCTACCCAGCTGCCATGTGCTTGGCTGTGCAGCTCCGCATGGGCCGCACCCGGGGGTGACTCTTCTTGGGGGGGGGGCTGCTGGTGAGGAGGGGGCTACAGGGGAGGCGGGGCTGGGGCAACAGTGTGCGTGCCCACAGAGAGGGCTCCGAGTGCCGCCTTTGGCACTAGTGCCATAGGTTCGCCACCACTGTCTTAGGGTGTTGCAGTGGTTGTGCCTTCTGTATCACATTTCCAAAACACTGAAGAAAAATAAACAAATAGATCTTTCTTTCTTTCTTTCTTTCTTTCTTTCTTTCTTTCTTTCTTTCTTTCTTTCTTTCTTTCTTTCTTTCTTTCTTTCTTTCTTTCTTTCTTTTCCCGGAAATGTTTGTTAGTCATGTTTAAGTCAAAGAATTCTGAAAGATCAAGGGACAAATCTCTTGGTGTTTCTCTCCCAAATATGTTTATTGATTGCATTTGCTTTTCCTCCAAAATGGCAATTCTTTCTTAGTGACTTTTTCCAATATTGCCCAGAAAGGAATCAAGGAACTTGTTAAAAGCTATACTGGAAATCTGGTTTTAGGAAGTTCTCCTAAACAAATCCTACTGGAATAAACAGGACCTGTGCCAAAGCAAATGTGCCAGACCTCACTAACACGTAGAGGCAGGGATGAAAAAGAGTTCAGAGAAAGGCAAGCATCTTTCTATTATGTAATGTGAATTCTGCTCTTTTCCCTATACCTGAGGTGAGCCATCTTGCAGCATGATGTCACAAGACTGTTCACATTATTTTGTGTGTGTGTGTGTGTGTGTGTTTTCTCCAGTATTTCTGCAAGTTCTTAATATTCTGATATTTTTGCATATGGAAAGGTTGTTTTACATCTTTATCTTGTAGATCTTAAAGATGTTTTCTTACACACAAGTGGTTTCTTCTATAATATCTTTTGGACACAGTTTATCCATGGAAGAAAATATCACTGCTGATATTGAAGCTGATAATTTTTAACCCCATTCTTCAAAGACCTCCTTCAAATGCCCTAGCGCAGTGATGGCGAACCTTTTAGAGATCGGGTGCCCAAAAACCACCACCCCGCTCCACCTCCCGCCCTGCCTGCTCTGCCCCACCTGCCTACAGGGCCATGCACCGCCTCCATGGCCTGCTGCAGCAGATCGTCAGGGAGCCCTGCAGCACCATGGCAGCCATGCCCTCTGCCCACACCCTGCAGCAGCATCTGCACGCTAAGGGGTGTGAGGGCGGAGTCTTGTCCCTGTTGCCCAGGGGTGACTCTCCTTCAGGGGGGCTGCTGGTTAGGAGGGGGCCATGGGGGAGGCGGGGCTGGGGCAATGGCGTGCGTGCCCACAGAGAGGACTCCGAGTGCTATAGGTTCGCCACCACTGCCCTAGTGTTTTCTGTCATTTTGCAAGTTCCAGTGCTGACCAAAGACAAGACGCAGGTTTTTCCCATTTGCTTTTTCTCCCTGGAATCTTTATTCCCCTTTAGTGTTCAGTTTCTGAAATCATAAAGTGTCACATTTCTTTTATGATTTAGGATAGACTAAACAAATTACTTCCCACAAAGATAATGTTTATTTTTTTAAAATTATTTCCAAACACTTATAATGTCTTAATATTCCATTATGCTAAATTTGTCCGATCCCTTAATTTGTTTATAACTTTCTTGAATCAAATTATTGTTTAGCTTTTTGTCATTTATTTGTAATTCTTTAAGTTCTTACGGTTAATTTTTCTTATATACAAGAATGAAAGTAAACTCATCAGGTTTTCAAACTGGTCATTTTGAAGATCTTTAATAGCCTTACAATAGTTAAATAGGTACTTTTTGAAAGTGATTAGAAAATGAGATTAGTGATCCCAGTGTCCTTTGCTACAGTTTCCTTAGTCTCCTGGATTTTAAACTTGCAGGATAATACTGCTGACCTGCATCTCCTTGCAAGAATAGCAATAGCAATATCACTTAGACTTATATCATGGTGCTTTACAGCCCTCTGTAACAGTTTACAAAGTCAGCATATTGCCCCCAACAATCTGGATCCTCATTTTACAGATCTCAGAAGGCTGGAAGGCTAAGTCAACTTGAGCTGTTCAGAATCAAACTCCTGGAATGAGCAGTGAGTTAGCTTGCAGTACTGCATTCTAACCACTGCATCTCCATGGAAGCAATCATCCAGAGCATAAGTGGACAATCTCCCTTCCTCTCTTTGTTCAGAGAGGTTCTGCAGGACTGGCCTACTTGCCATGCTTCAGACATTCATCATTTCTGCTCACTTGAGATGCCTTAGTTTGCCATTTCTCATTTGGAAGCTCAGGATTGAGATATCTCTTGTCTGATCATTGTCTAGCTGCAGCTCCTCCTCCCAAGGTCATTCTCACCACCCACTACACTACAAATTAGATCTGTTTAAAAAAGAGTCTGCAGCAGATCCCTTTGAAAGGAAGCTGTTGACAACAGAGGGTCACAGTATGGCTTGGTGGTGGCAGATGTTGCAAAAGAAGAGGAAAAAGGAGGTGGAAGGAAAAAAGCTGGAAGAAAGCTAGGAAGGAAAGGAACAAAAAGAAAGAAAATGAAAAGCAGAATCCCAAAGATATGAAGGATTTGAAGCCTCTAAAGACATCCTAGGATCAATAGAATGAAGAGAAGCAAAAATATCACCAAGAGAAGATTCCACCCATCTTTGTCTGTAGGTTATTATAAAATTATTTATATTCTTATCAGTTTTCATTCCTGGTCTGTATAATATTTCAAGCAATAGTTTCCATAGAGATACCATTTTAAAATACCTTGTTGAATGTTAAATCCAGCTGTGTTGATAATCTCTTTTTGAATATTTTCTTTAGAATTCACCCACACTAGCCAATCTCTCAATGTGCAGATTAGCCCTTCACTACATTTATAATTATCAGTATCTTTTAAAAATATAACTGAACATGCTGCAATGGGCTTCCCCTTTTTTACTTATACTTATGTAACCTGAACTACTCTGGAATTGGTAATGGTGCTGGGTCAAAATGTTCCTGCATTGTTTTTATTAGTTACCCAAAGCTGAGCAAGAAGACTTTTTATGGAGCAATTAAACTCCTTAATTAACTACATATATTGCCTCTCATAACACTCTTCAAACAGGCACTTTCCCACCCAAGTAGCTATCTCATTTGTCCCCAAAATGTGTCCCAGTCTTTCTACGTATATATAATGTCCAGTTCTCTATGGTACATCAAGTACATTAATCTCTTCAACAAAGCTAGCCATTCTGCTATCCTTTTTCCCACTCTGTTTAGTTCAGAGTTGTTGGGTTTTTTAAAAAAAAAAATATTCTCATTACCACAGTTGCTTCTGTTCTACTCATCAAATAAAAGACACAGGATTTTTGTAAAATGGCCTGTGGAAAGCAATGCAGAAATTAGCCTATAAGGTGGGATTTGATAGAATTGAAAAACCTAAAACTAAAGTCATCACTGCAAATGAAGGTATTTTATAAATCTTTTATCTCGTTTGGGTCATTCTCCTTGGCTACAAAAAGAATAGATGACTAGACTAGACTAGACTAGACTAGAATACTTTATTTGGCCAAGTATGATTAGACACATAAGGAATTTGTCTCCAGTGCAGAAGCTTTCAATGAGGTGAAAAGGAACCACGCAAGAGATCAATGTAATTGATATGATTTGGTTTTCATACTCAGGCAACCAGAAGCAAACTTTGTCGCTTCTTGTTGACTGCAATTGAGTGAGTGTAACTTACATACTAACTTGGAGCCATAACCCAATTAGTCTGCCAAGCAAAAATGATTGGAACAGCTGTTTTCATATAATCAATATATTTTCTGTAGAGGAGGGTGTCTTATAAAAACAGAAAAAGCAAGGTCATATAATGGATTGCGCCTATGGAGGGGAGGGATGATGTGAAGGACTACTCTCAAGCAGCACTTTCCCAGGATGGAGGATTCACATTCCAAGGAGGGAGGTGAAGCAAGAGGCAACACAGCCCAGGGTTGAATAGGAGACAGAGGAAGAGAGTTAGGATAGCTGTGGGAAGTCAGCCCCCCAGAGAAGAAAATATTAAAAGGCAGAAAAATGTATTTCCTCAAATGATCTTAAAGAGGCAGAAAAGCATGCCCAGTTTTTTTTTAATAGCCCCAAGTCTCCCTCCCCCAAGCAGAAAACAGCAGATGCCAAAGGGACACAGGTCAAAGTTCATGCCACAGGAACAACTCCAAACAAAAGGCTCCAGAGGGTATAAAAACCCACTCCCTACATGTGCTCACTCTTTTTTTTTCCAGAGCCATCTTTCTGTCTGGCTCTCCTCTTCAGTAAACTGCAACCTTCTTTCTAAAGCAGTCGCCATGTTGTTTATTCCCGGCTTGGACTGAACCACGATGAAGACTTTTCCCTCAACATAGCTATTCCCTAGAATCTCCCAGGTTGTATCAATTAATGTGACAATAATAATGGCTTAGTCTGCAAGATTCTGTCCATATGGCACTTGCAAATAAGGAACTGAACTTTGGCTGGATTGCTGTATGTCATTCTTGGGCTGGGCCTGACAGTGCAGGAGAAGAGCAGGCCATGCTGGTGTGTGTGTGTGTGTGTGTGTGTGTGTGTGGAGTTAGACATGTCATCAATTTAGACTCCTTGCATTGTCACAAGAGATCCAAGTCCAGTCCCCCCCCTTGAATTCCATTTATCCTTATTTAGCACCAATGTAGTGTTACTGTTAGCTGACTATATTCTTGTGTGTGGGCCTTGAATAAATCTATGGTATAACCTAGGGGTCTTCAAACTTGGCCCTTTTATGACTTGTGGACTTCAACTCCCAGAATTCCTCAGCCAGGCATGCTGGCTGAGGAATTCTGGGAGTTGAAGTCCACAAGTCATAAAAGGGCCAAGTTTGAAGACCCCTGCTATAACCTTTCAAATGGTTTTGATTCTTTGTGCCTGACAGACAGGCCACGAGTAATGGAGAAAAATCTCAAAGAAAAAAAGGTCCCACTATCCTGATATTCACAGTACATTTGAATTGTCTACACCAGATGAACTGATTCGCACGCATTGTTTGTAACACTAGGTTTTATGCAGCTGCCACTTCCCCACTTTCATTTGCAGCCAGTCAAAAGAATTTACAAGAAGAAAATACTTTCCACTAATGTTCTTAGACAAAGGGAATAGTTGCCAACAGAACCAAAGGAAGGCTTGTAGAAACAAGCACTCACAAGAGACCATTGGTATATTATCAGCAGCAATCTGCAAGAGGTGAGGGAAGGGCACAGGGGAATGAATAAGCCTGAGTGGAACCAGAAATGTAGCATTTATAATAATTATCCATGTTTAATCCTCATTTCCAACCAAGCATTCACTTCCTTTAATTAGTTCTCAGTTAGAAACAGATTAACTAATAAATTGTACAAATAGAGAAAGCGGTTATCTTTTGCGTACAGCCTCCTTCTGGAACAAAGACACGATCTGCAAAAGATCCAGAAGCTAACATATTTAATGTTTTGCATTGATTTGCATCACTTCATCCAAGCCCTCAGTTGCATGTGAAATCTATGTTCTAGCCTTTGCAATTTGCCCAGTTTAAAAAAAATTCATTGCTTAGCTGAATTAGCATGTCCTAGCTAAGTAAGCACAGAGGAAGTTTGCCTGCTGGAACACTTGCAAGTAGATTTGCATTGAAAGTGGGGGAAAAGTTGAAATATTTTAGCTGTAAAAAAAAAAAAAAGAGCAGCTCAAAAGTGCTAGGCAACATAGAGAGCTTTACTCGACTGCCTTATGTTTTTAGCACCTTTAAAACATACAGTGCAATTCAAAGTGCCCCAATGAATTAGTGTGCAAATATCTATGATCCTGTAGAGATAGTGGGAAATCACACCAGGGTGGGTAGTTGCATTAAAGTTCTTTCTGTCAGCTCTGCAGGCTCTCATCTCTAGTGAGATTTTTTTTAGGATAATAGCACAGCTCAAGAGATGGAAAGAATCTCTCTCTCGGGCGGTGCCCAATTTTTGTCAAAATTTGCTTTTACTGTAAATTTCGCCTTGTACGGAGACAGATGTTGAATGACTGCAGCTGTTGTTAATCAGTTCTGCATCTGGTTCTGAGAAGAAAGTCCAGAGATCTCAATTGTGATGCCCAAACAACTAAGGGAATGTTTGCGGCTTTGCTGCACAATAAATTATTACATTATACTCTTTTACTAAACAGCAAAACTTTCTTCCTGATCTACAACTAACGATAGGTAGTTCCCTAGGATGTCTAGGGAAAAATGCATATGGATTGAGTTATGCAATTTTCAAGAGGTATTTATCCACTTAAATACATATACACATACACATACAATATACATACACATACACATATACATATACATACTGTATACACATACGCATACACATAGATATATACATAGACATAGACATACTGTATACATATACACATACACATACACATACACATACACATACAATATACATAGACAAAGACATATACATACTATATACACATACACATATACATATACATACTGTATACATATACACATACACATACAATATACACAGACACACACACATATACATACTGTATACATACACACACACACATTATCTATCTATCTATCTATCTATCTATCTATCTATCTATCTATCTATCTATCTATCTATCTATCTATCTATCTATCTAGATATAGATATAGATATAGATATAGATATAGATATAGATATAGATATAGATATAGATATAGATATAGATATATATTTTATTAAGAGTACTAAAAATAGAAAGATGATTCCTGGTAAACTCATACTAGTCTGGCATAAAATGCGCGAACACCAGGAAGTTTGTAAAACTATAAAAGTTTTTAATAAAATAAAATACCAAGCTTTCGCTGGCAACTGTCAGCATATACATACTGTATACATATACACATACAATATACATATACATATACATATACATATATTCCAGCTCTTGCGGCTGGGCCGGAACTAGTGGGGCTGAATGTGAGAGAGCAGGGGGCGGGCAGGTTGATTACACGTTCTATAACCTGATAGTTAAACTGTCACACAGGTATATATGTAGGTTATTCCCACCTTTAGCCCTTACTTTGATGATGTCAACAGGAGGTTGACGAAAGCTCAGTAATTAAAAAGGCTCTTTTGTATCCCGGAGTTCAGTAGCTTTATTAGTTTTCTAAATGTTTACACCTGGGATTCAAGTATTTAAAATTATTAAAAATAAATACACATACATATACATATGCATATTGTATACATATACATACACACACACACGTGGGTGTGTTTATATGTATATGTATATAGCATGTGTATATGTGTGTTATGTATGTGTATGGGTAGATATATATTTTCTTTTGAGAATTTCATTTTTAATGTGGGCCAGTCTGCTCATAGTAAAAAAAATGACAATAAAGGTTATCTTATGTCAAAGGAATACATATTTGCATTATAACTTTTTTTTTACAATGGATTTAGGAATACTTTGTTTTTTGTGGGATATACAGTTTGTAGGGCTTTGCAGACTCTTGGCCATCTCCTGGTACACAGCCAAACCATAGGGGATGCGATGGGAAAGAGACCTTAAAGCAGGGGTATCAAACTGCCGGCCCTAGGGCCAGATGCATCATAGAGAAACCGCGCTCACCCCATTGCCGGCAATGGCAAAAAAGTCACAATACATCGCGCCATGTCACATGACGTTTCGAGTTTGACACCCCTGCCTTAAAGAGTTCTTGTCTGAATGGGATGCTCTTAGATAATGGATGAGTTGTGCCAGTCTTTGAACTAGATATAAAACTTCTTTTGTGCTCCCAAGTAGTCAGCTGTACATAAACAGGTGGGGTGATGACAACTGACATGTGCTTGTCTTTCACTTGCCATCATGGTAATGTTTTCCTAACTTTTCACAAATTTATACAAAATTATCCTGCAAGGGAGAGGTAGATTTAGTCACGATCAAAATGGATCATAGGATTGGGTTCATAATAAGTTTGCACCTTAGCAACTACTATGCTTTGATTGACCTCTGATTACTCTATTCTGGTTTGATAACCACTAAGAAGAAGGAATACAAAGGAGAAACTTGGGTTTTAATGGATCTCCTGTAGTTGAAGGGCCATACAATTGAGAGACATTTTACTGGCCATGCTAGTTGGACTTCATGGGGTTTAAAGTATAATACTTTTGAAAGGCACAAGGTTTTTAATCTGTCCTCTCATAATGGAGTCCATATGAGACATAGAGCTGTTTTATGACCTTATTTCACTGTAAGCTCCTAAACTGGCGAGCAGGAGCCACTTATGATGCAACACAAATTGACTTTGCTAAATATGATAATTAAGAGGATTTTATGGAAACCTTTAGATTTCGCTGCCATTTACTTGGAAATCAATTTTTACATATTAGGTAGCTAACTTTTGAGGAACCTATTTAGCCTACCACTTTTCCTGATATTTCCTTCCATGTCAGTTTTATAATCTTAAGGCTGCCCTGCTCTACTTCTGAATTAAGGGTAGCAAAGGATAATTCTGCCATTCATGTTTTTTTTAATCCAGGGTTTTTCAAATTGTGTTCTGCAGAACCCTAAGGTTCTGCTATAACTTGATGGGTTCCATGAGAGATTAAGGGGGGAAAATAATAATAATAATAATAATAATAATAATAATAATAATAATAATAATAATAATAA
>NW_015387633.1:136165-155277 GCF_001527695.2 Protobothrops mucrosquamatus
GAACACTGCTATCATGTCCCCCCTCGTCCTTCTCTTCGTTAAACTAGACATACCCAATTCCAGCAGCCGTTCCTTATATGCTTTAGCCTCCAGTCCCCTAATCATCTTTGTTGCTCTTCTCTGTACTCTTTCTAGAGTCTCAACATCTTTTTTACATCGCGGTGACCAAAACTGGATGCAGTATTCCAAGTGTGGCCTTTCCAAGGCATTGTAAAGTGGTATTAATACTTCACGTGATCTTGATTCTATCCCTCTGTTAATGCAGCCTAGCACTGTGTTGGCCTTTTTGACAACTGCAGCACACTGCTGGCTCATATTTAAGTGATTGTCCACTAGGACTCCGAGGTCCCTCTCACAGTTACTACTATTGAGCAAGGTACCCCCTATACTATACCTGTACATTTGGTTTTTCTTGCCTAAATGTAGAACCTTACTTTTTTCACCATTGAAAAGATACAGTTAATTTTCTCCCACTTTGCCTTTTGATCAGGGATTCTTTTTTAAAAAACTAGGAAGTTTTGTCACCTGAAAAAGTTTGAAACTCCCTGTTGGAATCCTTTATCCATTTTGAGCGAGCTCTCCTTTGCTCATCTGTCTTAGGTGCAGATCTTCTCTCTGCTATTGATCATCACAGTTAATGAGTTTAAGAAGAGTCCTTTTTCTTCTCTCCCATTTCTTTCCCCTTTTTCTTCTTCAGTTTAATTATCTGAAGTAGACAAGCATCTCCAGCCAATTAGAAGACAATTACTGGCTCTAATCAATATTGCTTTCCAAGGAAAGCACAGAAACTAAACACGGTCTTAAGATATAAACAAAGGGCTTTTCCTTGCCGGTGAACTGAAGTGTTCTCCACTCATCCTTGATTCAGCAGAAAATGACAGGGGCAAGAAATTAAATGTCCTCACCTACTTCTGTTCTCTCTGCTCACTGCCAGGCACCTGAGTTTTAGTGTAAAGGAAGAAAGTGAGTGTAAAGGAAGAAAGTGCAAGCTGTGTGTAAGGACGTACCTCATCTAAGCCTCCCAAGAAAGCAGAACTCTTGAAATGGGCATTGTCTCAAAAGGAACTTTTATTAGGGGCTAGTGATCTCAGGGAAAACAAGGCAAGATCTGAGGAAAAACCTGTGCAAGCAGTATATTAAAAGCAATGTCATTACTCCTCCTTCCCCCAGGGTCCCAGTGTTCGTTTGAATTCCAGCCAATCCACAGGTGGCATAGTGTTTTGGTAACTGGCTCCATTGGCACACTCTTCAAGGCCTCTCCCACTTTCATTATCTTCTGGCTCCAAGCGTCTCCTAGATAAGGGTGATGCATTCCTTCTCCTTGTCTCCATAGTGGCAAGACAATGCAAAGCATCCCCAAAGTATCTCCCCTTCCAACAGAATGGCAGGCCCCAAGAAATGGTTACAAAAGCAAGTACACTGTAAGGAGGGAAACAATACATTTCTTTAGGGATCTGACAATGTGTAATAGGGATATGAGAGGAAAAAGGATATTTCTAGAACACATTAGTAGCTATGGGAAATTAACTTGTTATCATACATGAGAAAGGGATCCACTTCTGTGAATCTCAAAGAATTGATTTTAGTAGTGTACCGTATATATGGGCTTAATGTCTGTGGAGATTCTTAATCATCCAGGTCTTAGTTCCAACATGAAGCATTGGAAACAAAAGAAAAACAAGAAGCAGAAAAGTAGACCTACCATTTACAATTTATGTAATTGATATCTATAATTTAAGATATCAATGCTACCAGCATTAAAATTATCTGGCTTTTTCATTTAAAGTTAAGATCAGAAAAAAAAACCACCCTGTGATTTGCAACAAAGTATTGTTATATAATAAACGTTTTAGTCTTTAAGCTAAATTACTTAATATTAACATCACTATTATATTGTTCTTGGGGTATGTGTATTGCATGTTAATGAAACGAAGAAATATAGATGAACAATAAAAATTTAACCAAAAAGGAAAATACTAAAAAGTTTAAAAAAGAGAGAAGACAGAAGATAGATGATAGAAAGATAGAAAGATAGATAAATAGATAGATGAGAGAGAGAGAGAGAGAGAAATGATAGATAGATGATATATATCAGGGGTGTCAAACAGGTGGCCCTAGGGCCAGATGCATCATCGCGAAACTGCGCCCATTCCATTGCTGACAATGGAAAAAAAGTTGTGATACGTCATGACACGTAACGTGACATTGCAAGTTTGACACCCCTGACATAGATAGATGATAGATGATTAGATAGACAGACAGACAGATATTTTAAAGAATTATTAGGTTTTGACTTTTTATGCATCTGCTAATTTGCAATCTTTATATACATATAGACTTCTCTGGAAGCCAAACTGATTTGATTTGATTTTATATTTTATTTTTTGCCACGCTGACTGATGTGTTGAGAGTATGGGAACTATTCTTGCTTAAATTTGGTTAAACTTCTTTGCATGTATATACAATCAACTTGTTTTTTAAAAAAAACCCACAGACCTTAAATGCAAATTATATCTCATCAGATTGCACAAAACAGCCTTTTAAATTTTGTTGATTTATCATTAAAAATAGAATAAAATAATGCTCCTCTACATTATTTCTGTTGCTCAATGAAGAGACCTCCAAAATTTGGAAAATGAACTTGGGTTCTGCCTTTTGCCTGCCAAATATTCTAAACTAGTATCCAAAGGGAACATTTTGATTTTATCATCTTTGCATAAAGGACCCTTCAGAAATGAATGTGGCAATTTGACACAGAGTGACAGTGATTACATTCACATTTGCGCAACCTCTCTTCACAGATTATAAGACTCTTTCCCAGATGAACATATGAAAGAAATACATACTTCAAGCTAGAAGTTTCCACAGGACTGGGTAAAAAGAGTCAAGATGGCGACCACAGCTATGCAAATGAGGCCCTGCCCTTTTTTTATAAACACTGCAACATGCACTGCATTATTGGATGACCCTTCTCCCAATACCATCCAGAAAGCAAGAAGGTTAAGTTACATTGTGATTCTTCAGAAATTGCCCATTTCTCCCCTAACACAATGCTACCTTTCTGTACATTATTACTAAAATAAGAATTTTCAAATGGGCCTTTCCCTAATTCTGCACTTTTTAAAAATTGCAAGCTCCATTGAGAAATTCAGAGAAAGATGACATAAAAAAAACAATTGACTTTTGACTTGTATATAGGTGTGAAAATATGAAGTTTGGTAGGTGCATATTTAGATGTAAACTACATGAAACTCCTCATTCCTACCATCAACTTGATTCTACAACTGGATTGCTGTCCATTTGCTAATATCTTCACCATCTCTGGAGTCATCAGAAGAAAAATGTTAAGAATGAGCCACTCATACTGCAAGTCAAGATCATTCTTGCCACTAACTCCTCTTTTCATGACATTGTTCCCATAGCTACTTATTAAGGAAGAGTTCATGGGCTTTTCAGAGACAGGGATTCTGTGTAGTTGTCCTTGCCTCACCTTTTTGAATGCAATGTACAAATCATGCTTTCATGATAGAAAATATGAAAAAAATATTGGCACTGTTTTCATATTTCTGCTGTGCAAGTTTTTTGAACATAATATTCATTTGTTTATAAGAATAAAGAGACTGAGTTCTCATGAGTGAGACGATGAATTGGAGTCATAGGTTGGGAACATAAGAGGCAAAAACATAAGTTCTCTGCAACCCACTAAGAACTCTCATGCTGGCTTAAAGTTTTCTGTGTACAACTAAGAGAAACGCACACACACACACACACCTAAAAAAACCCCACAATGTCAGAGGCGTTTGTTTTCATGGCTAAGGGAAGTAGTTCTTATTGTAATACAGATTATTTGCCTTGAAAACAAAAACAAAATGGTAAGAAATGGTGTGTGCCAGTAAACAAAACAAAACAATTTGGTCCTTTAGAATAGTGTCTCCAACGTGATTACAATTTCCAGCCAGCTTGGTCCCCAGTATAACTAGAAAGCATCAGATGGGGGAAAGTTTTTTCCAACTCTATTTCAGCCATCACCCACCATTTCATCCAGAAAGACTGTAGTATTCTTATCTCTTTTTCTATCACGTCCCTTTTCATCCAGGCACCTGGCTGGAAATTGAAGGCATTTTTCTTGGCACCATAATTCCAGGCAGTTAAAGGAAAGGCCCACTGCATCTCATTCATCCACCTTCAGCATTATCCCTAAGACCAAATGGAGGCCTTCTACCTATTTCATTCTGCTGCAAATCACAAGTTGCAGTCCTCTGAAGGCTACAACATTATTTCAGTGCTGCCTACTCAGCTGAATTGCTAAAAACATGGGTTGTTTTGTTGTCTTTGCCACTAAGGCAGTATTCCAGTTCAAACATATCTCTAAGAAGAAGAGTTTTCTATGCAATGCCCTATAGTTTACATAAATGTTATCTATTTTTTTTAAAGAGCAAACAGCCTTTATTTTTTGATAGAGAAATTTCTCTGATGAAGGCTTTTAAAATGCACTAGACAACCCATGCCCATTGGTCATCATTTCAGAGATATTTTTTTTACCTAAACAGAGAAACTGAATGACCATGGGTGGGCAAAAAAACAGTGGGAACAGTAGCAATAGCACTTGGACTTATATACTGCTTCACAGTGTTTTAAAGCCCTCTCTAAACGGTTTACAGAGTCCGGATATTTGCCCCCAACAATCTGAGTCCTCATTTTACCAACCTCAGAAGGATGGAAGGCTGAGTCAACCTTGAGCCGGTGAGAATCGAACTGCTGGCAGAATTAGCCTGCAATACTGCATTGTAACCATTGCACCACCACAGCTTTATTCAAGTTCCAGCAATTTCCTATTTCTGGCTGGTTTCCCCATTGAGTTTCCTTGTGGGAATCTTGCAGGGAGCATCAGAAATCTCCCTTCCCTTCCCTTCCCTGCCAGCAGGGAGGTAAGTGCCTGCTGCTTGGTGGGGAGGGGAGCAAAGATTGGAAACTCTTATGGAACATTGAAAATGATGATCACACAACAGAAATGTCAAAAAATCCAATATAAACCAGAGATGCTACTACTAGGAATATTAGAAAAAAATATAAACAAAGGTGATATACATTTAATCATACATGTGATAACGGCAGCAAGAATTTTGTTTGCCCAAAATTGGAAAGCAACTGAAGTGCCTAGCGGAGATGCGCTAATAAGAAAAGTTTTGTATTGTGCAGAATTGGATAAGATGTCTAAAGAGTTAAAAAACCAGGAGGAAACAGAATACTACTTAATTTGGAATAAATTTTACAAATGGAGGGAAAAAAGAAGGAAGTCAATAGAAGGGATATAAGTAGAGGAAGAATATTAGAAATGTATAGCTGCATATAAATATATAATATTTATTCTTGTATGTCCAGTATGGAATGACAAAGATATATGTCAAGGATGATACACTACGTTCAATGTTTTTAATTGTGTATTTAATAAAATGTATAAATTTAATTTTTTTTAAAAAAATGATGATCACATGACTGCAGTAGCAGCCCAATAGTGGAGTAGCAGCAGCCTGTAGCACTGAAGCAACTACAACTTTCCCAAATTTCATTGCCTCGGGGTGTCCCAGATTTTGGACACATTCTATAAGTTAGTCCATTTGAAGTACTTTAGTTCAAAAATATTTGCCCTTTGATGGGCCTTTTCACCCAGCTCATGACAACGAGAGTTTTAGTAGTATATAGATATCTCTCAGATATAAACCTTCTGATTTCTTTTGGTAGAAAGTGGCTGTACCTAGCTGACACTGTTAGAACTTGCAGAATTGCTGGAAGAATTATTTTACTTTCTTACTTCCAAACAAGAAAGAGAGAGAGAACAACTGTAGGAGGAGAATCGTGTTAGCGTATGATAGGGGGAAAAAAAACCCAATCCTTTCCCCGACTAACATATTTTATTAAAAAGCATAAGCTTTTGTGAGTTGTAGTTCACTTTATCAGAGGATTTATCTTCTGATTTTTTTTGTATTAGAGAAATTATGGTTATAATGGTTTGTGAAATTGGATGTGTTGTAAGATTGTGACTTACAATTAAATTATCCTAACAAAAGCCATTACACAATACACACTGCCATTTTGAATTATCATCTTCAGCCTTTGCTGAATTTCACTAACAGACACTTTAAGTGATGGAAGACATTTTATATGCCAGCCAAATTCATGTTGGCTGACAGAAACAGTGAACAAGCCTGAAATTTGAAATGTCCTCCCCTCCCTCTCTCAGAGGGAGAGGTGTGTGGATGAAGCCCTCTGAAACTTTGCTTGTGAGAATAAATCCATTGACACTTGTACAACATCATTATCTGCATCAACCAAATATTTCACAATGAATATGTTATGCAATAGCTTTGTCTTCCTTTTTCCTTCTCAACTAGGCTACAAACACATTGTGATTGCCTTGAACGCACTCATTACTGGAAAATACCGTTTTTGAATTTTGTTACTCTTGCAGTTCAAGTGCAAATTGTAATTTGAATTGTAATTTCAGCTCCCATTGGATCAGTGGATGGCACATTATTTTTTTCTATGGATTGCTAAAGAAAGCTTAAATGGAAAATGAATGAGAAAATAATGAATTTTATTTATTTATTTTGAAAAAGAAGGCAGAGCATTTTTTTTTTAAAAAGTGCATTGTTAGAGAACGGGGCCAACTAAACAGGTTTGCCAAAAGAGAAAATATTCAGCACACATTTCTAGATGTTTTGGGGACGGATTAAGATGGCATCATGAGAAATTGTCAATAGAAATATATTTTTCATTAACAGAAAACCTGTGTTCTTTGTGATTTTCCAAGCCAAAGTTGAGGTATCAGCGATATATTATGTAACAAATTCTTAATATCCTACTTGAACCCTATCCTTGCAGCCAGAAACTGCTAGACATTTCACTGAATGTCTGGCATAAATGGTCCTGACAGGTCCAAAGTTGAGAAAATGTGATTCTGGTCTTAACGTGTGTGAACGTGTGTGAACAAGAAAAAAAAAAGACAGAGACAGAGAAAGAGAGTGAGGGAGTGAAGATTAATAATTTTCAAATAGTTGTATAAAATAAGATTTAAATATTCTTAGCTGAATTTAGCCCACCAACTATTTGTTCCAGCCTCAATTGCTTGACCACTCCCTTGTTTGTTCGGCCTTAATTCCCTTATGTTTCTTAAGTTCTAACAGATGGTATAATAAGACAGACATATCAGTCATCAAGAATGGTCCCAATGTGTGAGAGCATTCTATGAAAATGACTACATCCAGCTCGTACTTATCAGTGTCAGAGTAGAAAAGTGTACTTACAGTGCATCATTACATAAAATGCTTGACAGCCAGTGCATTTGGCAAAATAAGGGGTTGTATGCCATCAAGATGAAAAAGAGAAAGGGAGTATTGATTCCCATTGTTCTACTGCAGGGGTCTTCAAACTTGGCCCTTTTATGACTTGTGGACTTCAACTCCCAGAATTCCTCAGCCAGTGTGCCTGGCTGAGGAATTCTGGGAGTTGAAGTCCACAAGTCATAAAAGGGCCAAGTTTGAAGACCCCTGTTCTACTGTATATTTATTATCTCTGGATGAGTATCTCTCTTTAAATCCTTTTTGCTTTTTGGAGAGATTCTGAGGAAATGTGCTACTAGTCTCATGATTCTAAACCTCCTGAAGCTAAATCTCACCCAACACAGAAAGATACAGATGGGAAGGGTGCATAAATCTATGAGTTGAATGCATTGTGTATGACTCCATCTTCTACTCAACTGAAGTCCTCTCACATATTCCTTAATCATATCTAAAGAAGGCTTGGGATTCTTTGCATTTAATTATCCACCGGCTTATCCTCTCTATGCATTGCTGTTCCTATAATTAGGAAGCTGAAAAGGAAACTTTCCTGGTTTCTAAATGTCTATGGAGATTCTCAATCATCCAGGTCATGGTTGTCTCAAAGGTGCTTTTTCAAAAAGCAACTGGACTTTCTTGTTTTTCCTTGAAGTCATTTCACTTCTCATCCAAGAAGCCTCTTCAGTTCTGACTTCAGATGTCATGCCTTGACATATAAGCAAACAATGAAAAATGGAGTAGACGAGTGATTGTTACTTCTGGGTTTTTCTCAGATAACTCCCACTGCATCTCCAAACAATCCTTCATCAAATACTCCAAGAATGCTGTAATCATATTTGGAAATAAATGGTTTAAGAGTCCCAGGACCAAAGTAGAACTGATGGAGAAGCTTTATCAACATGACTGTCCTGTTCATATAAAAAGCAGAGCTGTAGCCCAGAAGAGAGAAATTAGGGCAATAAAGTGCAATGGGGTGAGAAAGCGGAGAAATGGATTCCATTCCATTCCATCCATCCTCTTTTTCATGTTTGAAATAGAGGCACCCCGCTATCCTTGTTTTTATTTGGCGGTGGAACAAAGCATGTAGAAACAATTGTCCTGATCTGATCATCATCGCCTTTGACTATTATAATTAAAGGAAGATGACACTGATCCACTAAGAGTATGGCATGCTTCATAAAAGGGAACACAGAAAGTGAAGCCGTCTGGTGAAGGGGAAAAAAAAATGGGCCAGTTTCAAGTGACCTTGCCAGACTAAATTAACTGATACAAATGGGAGAACTTTGTTATATTTATTTATATGCTGACCAGCATCCATTAGTCGCCAGTCTTTGCTACAGTAGCACATTTCTAAATGAGGCAATTCCAATACTACGAAGCCTGAAAAGTGAAAATCATTATGACAACCTCATTTGGATAAAATAAATAAATAAATACCCCCTAGTCTTTCTGATGAAAGAGTATGCTATAGATAATGAGCTCACATCAGATGCATTCAGTCAATAATACCCAAAGATCAATACATTTCAATGATGTTTTATGTCCCCTTTGATATGGTTGGGGATCAGGTGCCAGCTCATACTTTCAGAAATAGAGAAAGATAAATAGGAAACTCATTTAGGATGGGACAGTGATAGCACTACTATTTTTTTTTCTTCCTACAGTATCAGTGACCCCAAATTGCAGTGACACTATAGTCACTTTTGATTCTTGAATTGAGTTGTGATGGGGAAGATAGAATCTCTGTGCTAAGATTTATATTGTAGATAGTCTCCAATAATCACTGTGGACAGATCCATAGTATAATGGAAAAATTCTAAGCTTACCAAGTGGAATTTGACTGTTTCTTCCATGATATGAAAAGAGTATTTTCGAACTTGAGTAGAATTTTAAAAACAGAATGCAATAACTGCTTGATGAAAAATTGGGAAGAAACTGGTGTGAGGATATAACAGAATGACAGAATAACAGAGTAGGAAGGGACCTTGGAGGTCTTCTAGTCCAACCCCCTGCTCAGGCAGGAAACCCTATACCATTTCAGACAAATAGTTGTCCAATCTCTTCTCAAAAACATGCACCCACAACTTCTGGAAGCAAGCCGTTCCACTGTTTAATTGTTCTTGTTGTCAGGAAATTTCTTCTTAGTTCTAGGTTGCTTCTCTCCTTGATTAGTTTCCATCCATTGGAATTTGGAAAATACATATTGGGGAGGACAGCACTTCTGTCCTCCAAATAAATTGGAAAAATTATCTGCCCACCTTCATTTTAATAACCTCTCAGAACCAAGAAATGTATAGATTCTGAGTCAGTCTGGTCTTACTTTGTCACCTTTACCATAGCTGTCATGTTGGATCTGCTCCTTTTGCCTTGATCATTGTAGCATCAAAGAATCAAAGCATCAATAGTGCAATAAAAATTAAAAAAAGAAAGGACCTTTGCTAGTTAGTGCCAGAAGAGAGAATGTAGGAAGTGGGTTGAAAGACATACATGTATGAAAACATCTGGGAAAGCAAAGTAAAAGAATGGGAAGGAGGAGGAGAAAGGAACAATCCCTAAAAATAAAAGGCAGGCATTGGTACACCAGTCAACATACAGGCTAGGCAGGGAGACTACAAATGGGAGGGGCAAGTAGCAGGAATTGACCAATGAGGGACTCTGGTGTCCATAGTCCAATGAAATCTGGGGAGGTGGGAGTTTAAATGATGACAATGTTAGTTATAATTTAGGATGGCAAACATAAAAGTGCCCAGCTTTTTCACTCAAAATTGACTGTAACATTGAAAAAGAACATTTCACATCAAAATGTTTGTTATGCACTGATTGTCATCATTTAAACTCCCACCTCCCCAGATTTCATTGGACTATGGACATCATGATTAGTATTCAATTATTTAAATAGCTTAGAAAGTTTATTTTTGAGAAGAGATTTGTCTGAAATGGTATAGGATCCCCTGCTTGATTGTACTGTCATGTTGGAGACAATGTAAATATTTATACTTGTACTAGAAAAAAACAACAATGGGCAGTAGGATGCTGGGTTGTTGTTTTCCTGGTTTGGTCAATAACACAATCATCCCAGCTTTTCTTAATGGCAAATGGCAAATTGTCAATATATGACTGTCCATTATTTCTTTAATATCCATTAACTAAGTAAACATCCAGTGACACTAATGGATTTTGTTTTTAAATGGATAACCGCTCCTGAGAGACAAGGGGAAAGATTCAGAAAGAAGCATTAAATGAAATGCGAAAAGCCTACACATAACAATCCCAATCCAGAACATTTCCCCATGTTTTTTTTATTCTTAAGAATAATTTTAAAAATTGGGCCAGGTGCACTAATATTAGCTGCTTGTTATCTTCCTCTCAAGCCTGACCTTAAAACCTTAATTCTAGCTCCTAATGATTTAAAGTCAGAACCATAATCAGTTAGGTTATCTTCTTCCTCATCAGCATTTTAATCTGTGGGTTTTTCTCTTTGGTCAATTAGAAGTTTTATATAGACATTCTATCCACCAATCACATTTGTCAATTTTTGCACCAATCCAAATTGTATTTTATGATCAGCAGCCACATCTTTTCTTACTTGTCATTTTCGATCATATTGAATTTCCTTTCCTTAGAAACAGTTACTATGGCAGCAACATCTATTTTCTAATTTCCAAATACTACAGAGAGAACCATTCCTGATTCTGTTCAGATTGGAGATTTGAGGATCAAAGAGAGAATGGTTCTACTGAACTCAAAAGAGCTGGAGTGTAACCATTTAATCTCTCCTGTTTCCAAATGTAAGATTTGATTTAAAAAGAAGAAAAGAAATTTTTTTCCTAGGCTATGACAGGGAAGCACCTAAACACCTGAAGCTTTCTTTTTAAAAAAAAAAAAAATTTGGGGGGGGGGGGGGGCAAAATGCAGGATATGTTCAAAAAAGTCAAGATGGCAGCTATGAATGGGTTGATTAAAGCTGTGTTTTTTATGGGCACATAAATACAGGTCAAAATTCAATGACTTCATTGTGGTTGCTGAATTAACTTTTTTGACCACACTGCAGAAAATCCTGACTGGTTGGGATAAAAGTAATGGTATATCCTTCAAACGCAAGGTGAGAATAGATTAGGAAAGCGGCTGTAGTTAAAATGTTGGGAAAGAGAAAAGAAGAGATTAAAAATAAAATAAAATATGGTAAGTCTTGAGGTGCATTTAAAGAAATGTGCAGCTGTTATTATTTTAAAAAATTATATTGCTGTACTATAAATCTTAGTATATCATGTTGTTTCCATATCATGATTAGTATTCAATTATTTAAATAGCTTAGAAAATTTATCAATGTTAGTTATAATTTAGGATGGCAAACATAAAAGTGCCCAGCTTTTTCACTCAAAATTGACTGTAACATTGAAAAAGAACATTTCACATCAAAACGTTTGTTATGCACCAAAGATTTCCTTCTAAACTGATTGTCATCATTTAAACTCTCACCTCCCCAGATTTCATTGGACTATGGACACCAGAGTCCCTCATTGGTCAATTCCTGCTACTTGCCCCTCCCATTTGTAGTCTCCCTGCCTAGCCTGTATGTTGACTGGTGTACCAATGCCTGCCTTTTATTTTTAGGGATTGTTCCTTTCTCCTCCTCCCCATTCTTTTACTTTGCTTTCCCAGATGTTTTCATACATGTATGTCTTTCAACCCTCTTCCTACATTCTCTCTTCTGGCACTAACTAGCACAGGTCCTTTCTTTTTTTAATTTTTATTGCACTATTGATGCTTTGATGCTACAATGATCAAGGCAAAAGGAGCAGATTGCTCTTTCATTTTTCATGCTTTTATTGCTTTGTTTAAAAAGAGGAAAAAAGAGGAAAATGCATAAAAATAGCTGAAAATGCAATAACATGGAGAAATGTTTATATGAGTGCTTCTCATACATATATAAATGTATATATATGAAATATTTTTAAAGAGTTCAGTGAAAGATAACTATACTTCATTGTAATTATCCATGCATAATCTGTGTCTTTAGATAACTCATTTGTAGGTGCAATTAACATCATGTTTTCCCTGCATAATTGGGCCATACATATGCCTTTCCAATTTTTTGAAGAACTAATCTCTTGGTCAGAGTAAGTGCCTGGAGAAACCATTTCTACTGTCCAGTTGTCAATTTCCATATAGTAGGTATAGGGTTTAAGAGAATGCATGCGTCCAAAAACATTATACTTTGTGTCAAAGTCAAATGGATATACAATATGTCCTTATTTATGAAGGGTCCATGACCATTTTTTTAAAATAAAAGATAAAAAACACATATCAAACAATCATGTAAAACTAAAATGAAATGGAACTTATAGAGAGAAATGTGAAGTAGTAAGGGAAGTACCGGTTGATTTTTTACATGGTTTTTGTCAAAACTTAAAAAAAAATCTTCTTGGAAATAGCTGAACTTTGAATTCCTAGGAATAAAATCCAACCATAATCTGTCTCTTTAGATAACTCATTTGTAGGTGCAATTAACATCATGTTTTCAGTTCACTGCATAATTGCACCATACATATGCCTTTCCAATTATTCCAATGAAGATTTTGACTATTGGTGTTTTGTGTTCTGTCAGAATAACAGAATAACAGAGTTGGAAGGTGGTCTTCTAGTCCAATCAAGCAGGGGATCCTATACCATTTCAGACAAATGGTTGTCTAATCTCTTCTCAAAAACGTCCAGTGTTGGAGCACCCACAACTTCTGGATGCAACTCATTCCACTGATTGTTCTAACCAACAGGAAATTTCTCCTTAGTTCTAGGTTTTTTTCTCTCTCCTTGATTAGTATCCATCCATTGTTTCTTGCCCTGCCTTCAGATGCTTTGGAGAACAGGTTGACCTCCTCTTCTTTGTGGCAACCCTTGAGATATTGGAACACTGCTAACATATCTCCCCTAGTTCTTTTTTTCATTAAACTAGCCATACCCAATTCCTGTAACCGTCCTTCATATGTTTTAGCCTCCAGTCCCTAATCATCTTTTTTCTCTTCTCTGCACTCTTTCTAGAGTCTCAACATCTTTTTTATATCATGGTGACCAAAGCTGGTTGCAATATTCCAAGTATGGTCTTTCCAAGGCATAATAAAGGGGTACTAATATTTCACATGATGTTGATTCTATTACTTTGTTAATGCAGCCTCGGATTGCATTGGGTTTTTTTGGCAGCTGCAGCACATTGCTGGCTCATATTTAAGTGGTTGTCCACTAGGACTGTCTTTCATGCATTGTCTTGCAGTACATGTGAAACAGATTTTACTTCTACATCAGAACATTCAAGTGTCATCTTTCCAAGGGGTACCAATTGCAACATTTTGCCAAGGAGAAGAATCTCCTCTGTAAAATGTTATAAAAGTATCTGGGGATGGTTTAGAGCAGGGGTGTCAAACTCGCAACGTCACGTGACATGTCGTGACGTATCACAACTTTTTTTGCCATTGCCGGCAATGGGGTGGGCACAGTTTCGCTTTCATGCATCTGGCCCACGGGCCGGCAGTTTGACATCCCTGGGTTAGAGGAAGGGGATAACAGACCTGTAATGGATGCTGGTCTATGATCCCTAATTTGATTCAATATGAGAAACTTTGGTTCTATGTGTTCAAAGAGTTAAGCCCCAGATTCAATACATAGTTGAAGGGTAACCGTGGCTATATCAAGAATGAGATCAGCTAATGCTGGAAAAGAAGAGCAAAGGGTTCCTTCAAAGCATTTACTTCAATCAGTATCTCAGGTGACTCAGGAGACTCAGATGGACACCTGAGATGTTGCAGCTTAATTCCAGCTGGATAAGGAAGTTAAGAGTTGAATAAGAAATCGGAGTTATAGGCTTTAAAATCTATAAAGTTTGGGGGGGTTGGATAGCGTCCAACTTGGGAGCATGGTTAAAAATGTGTAAGTGGGTGCCATACAGCATTGAGCCTAACACTTTATCTTTGCAGAGATATGTGATTACATCTTCCCAGGAGATTGCAAAATAATTGTTTTAAAGAAGGACTATTCTAACTGTATTTCCAACAACTAGTTACTTTTCTATACAAATGCAATGGGATTCAAATATATCCCAAACACCATTTTTGTTATATAATTTAAGATCTAATGAGGTTTTGGGTATCAAAGTTAACACAAGTAACCATTTTTCACACTTATGAGCATCCCCTAAGTCAGGGCTTTTCAACCTTTTCACCCATTGTACCACTTTTAGGATATAGCAACATCTGAGTACCACCAGTCGCCTAGCAAGGTGTCAAAAACTTGATGACCCCCCCAAAGGAAAAAAGTGATAAAGTACAGATAGTCCTCGACTTACAACAGTTCGCTTAGTGACTGTTTGAAGTTACAATGGCACTGAAAAAAGTGCCTCCCAAGCCACAGCCAAGCAAGACACCTGCCTGCCCGCCCGGCGGCGCTCTTCCTCCTGTCCGAGGTTTTCATTGTTGTGAGCATTTCTGTTGAGGATTGGCAGCAGAAGTGGGGTGGGGGGTGTTTGGTTTTTATTGCCCCCGTCTGCTGGGTGGTTGCAGCAGGTTTTGGTCACTTCACATGACCCTGGGACACTGTGACCGTCATAAATATGAATCAGTTGCCAAGCATCTGAATGTAAATCACAAGACACTGGAGATGCTGCAACATTCCAGCTGATCGGCACTTCTTCTGGGCTCAGCAGAAGCGCCAGGATCAGCGCCGAGCTCCAGCTGGAGCCTGGCACTGATCCTGGCACTTCCGCTGAGCCCTGACAGCCCCAAAGAAGTGCCGATTAGCTGGAAAGCGGCACTGATCCTGGCGCTTCTGCTGAGCCCTGACAACCCTGCAGCTCCAGCCGTCTCTCACTCAGGCTTGTGCAGTGCTGCCACTGGTTCAGCTCATTCCCCTCCCCTGCTACCATTTTTCTAGGATGGTCGCGTACCACCTGCCAGGTGCCAATATACCACAGGTGGTACCCGTACCACTGGTTGAAAAGCCCTGTCCTAAGTCATGTGATCAAAATTTGGCCACTTAGCAACTGATTCATATTTATGATGGTTGCAGGATTCCAGGGTCACATGATCACCTTTTGCAACCTTCTGACAAGCAAAGTCAGTGGGGAAACCAGTTTTACTTAACTATTTACTAACTTAAAAACTGCAGTGATTCACTTAACAACTGTGGCAAGAAAGGTTATAAAATGGAGCAAAACTCTTAGTGACAGAAATTTGAATCTCAATTGTGATAGTTGAAAAACACCTATATTAGGTTCTATTTGGCTGGAAAATGTTGCTGGTCCAAATGGAGGGCTCAATAAATGTTGCAATACTGCCAATGGATGTGTGACAACTGAAGTTTTAATATAGAAAATAATGCTAATTGATTGTTACTATCTATATCTTCCATAAAACTAGCTTTGAATAAATTCTGAGATCTGGATTACCCCAGAGTGTTAATCTAGTATGAGTTAGGGAGCATAGCAACCTACCAAATCTTCCCTAGAAGTAAGTTTCAATACAGTTTATATAACAACACCAGAAGAAGCAGAAAAGTTCTCTGCTTTGATGGGAAGCCTGTCACAAATTCGATTTGAAGTTCCTGCTTTGATTGTCAGATTTGCTTTGATGGAGTTACTGTATCTAATGTTGTCTAAATGAAATTTGGATTGCGTAGTGGGAGCACCCCAGCTGGGAGATGTTCTAAATCCTCAAATGAAGCTCCACAAGTAAGTTGTGATTTGCCATGGGAGACTATCAATTGGAAGTTAAATATCCCCCCAGGGATGGTGACTACTAGAGTCTTTGATGCATCTTTAAGCAATTTCTTAAATCATAGCCTGGACATACCACTCAGATCAGCAAAAGCAGACAATAGAGCCAAAAAGCATAACATCAAGTGGAGATAATCAGATATAAGATCAACTTTGATGTTGCATTGACTTTGTTATTTGTAGGTAGCGATTTTGAAACAGCAACTCAGGCAGTTGATCTTTGGGTTATGGAAAGGGAGCAAGTAGCATTTTCCAAACACTTGTGGCATTTTTGGGGGGGCTCATTACTTGCTAAGTAACATGGGGTTGGCTCACCTGTGGCACAGTGTAAGCCAGTGTGGTCAATCATAGGCTTAGCATATTGTGTAAATACCAATCACTTAACCATGGTGTTGTTGCTCATGGATGAGTTTACTTATTTATTGTTTGTTGCATAGACCCTTGGCAGTATACATCAACGTATGGTCAACAGGATATAAATAACAGAATATCCATATAACAGTGCATCCTGTGAACAAGGGCTGCCAAAACAAGGGCCCACTTAAACAAGATGGGTTTTAGAGCTTTGCAAATTGCAAGCAGGGTCAGGACCATAGGACCCCTATGTGTTTTGGATGTGTATTCCAAAACCTGCTTCTGATGTGTGTTCCAAAACCTGCTTCTGAAACAAATCCCATACACCTCTCATCACTGTAGAAGCCTCAGCAGCCATCCCAAAAGGTTGGACCAAATGGACAGAGTCATTCTTGGGAAGACAAACACAACCTCCTGCAGAATAACTTTCTCATGGAAGTTTGAAGTCTCAGTTTTGGATGCTATTTTCACTTCTGAAATTTTCCCACTGAGGGAAAAACAAAACCCCTTAAATGAAAGTTGAAGCTGTGTCTCCACTGGTATTAATATCAGAAAGGAAGCTAGGAAACAAGGAGGTGCTCCCTGACTAACAATGGGGCTTTCAGGCCACTTTTGTTCCTCCTAAACAGATTGGAGAGAGTAGATATGAAGTTGTGTTGTGGGTGAGATGTGATTGGGATGGCTCAGTCCTTCAAGACTGTCCCACTTAGAGGACTGGAAACAGAGCACTGAGAAATAATGAGAAGTACGGCTGTCCATTGATATAATTGACTTGTTTACTAATTAAAATTCCTATCCCTATGGAAAGGCTGCTAATTGGGGCCAAGGTTCTGTTTGCAGGAGGCTTTGTCCATAGAGGCAAGAGGCCCCATGCTAAGAAAGGAGTGTGAATAGGAAAAGGGAGGGGGGAGCTGGAACAGAGTGAGGCAGCAGGGCCCACCCCCCAAAAGAGGTTGAGGAGGTCAAGGGCCATATGGTCTTAATAATAAGTCCTTAAATTACTTTTGGCAAATGAAGGGGATTGGAAATAATGGGGCCCTTTGAAAAGCAGGGAGATCCATGAGATAATGAGGTAGCAAAGTATCCACACAGCCAAGTTCTCTTCATCCATATCTTCTCACTCCCTGTCAACCATTACTTTCCCCAGCTGCAGGTGCCTCCTAGACAGGCTAAGGGGCTGAGGAAAAACACCCCCCCCCTTTTTTTTTCTACACACACACACACACACACACACACACACATTCATGCAGAGAGGATGTGTCGATTATGGTGAAATGCAAAAATATACCATAGCAAAACCTGGCCTCCCAGGATTTTAATCTGCCAGCCGGAAAATTTCAGTTCTTGGAATTGTGCTACTATCTGACATATTCAAACCCAACTTTCTCAACCGCAAGATTTGAGACCTTGAGAAAAATCGTGTAATGTTAATGCAATTAATGAGCTTCACACTACAACCTTATGCGCACTTTACTCAGAGGGCTAGCTGTACGAGCAATTCGATACTGATTTCCTATGAGTAAACAAGGCTATAAGATTACAGTGTGTTTTCTTAAGCAGAACAGGAAAACTTATTATTCCCTTCCTATGTTCATTTTTTCCTAATTGTGAATGAATTAGGAACATAACTTGAGTTCTTTGCATTTGTTTTGTCGGCGAGTTGGTTTGTTATTGATTTGTTGTATTTATCTTTTAATGTTCATCCTGTAATGAGTTGGGAACACTTTTATACATCTGCTCAGGCTGGGCTTGATTCTAGAGCAGATATGTCAAACTCGCGACGTCACATGCATCATGCCACGTATCGGGACTGTTTTGCTATTGCCGGCAATGACGTAGGCGCAGCTTCCATTTGACACGTCCAGTCCACAGGCTGGCAGTTTGACACCCCTGTTCTAGAGCATGTTATATATGATAGACAGAAATTCAGAAAAATAAAACTTTCTTCAGCATAATGGTTAACTGGGCTTCAATTAAAGGCCAAGAGAATTAAAGGTCCAGAAAAAAAAAAATTAAAACAATAGAAAGAGTTGAATAAAATAATTTCAGATCTGGTTTGTTCAGTGTTTTTCTTGGTTACTTTTAATTACACTGAATTAAACTGAAAAGTCTGAGAATGAGGAATCATTTAAAAACAATTAAAATGTCCTTTCTTGGTAACAGAGTGTGGAAGGATTTAAAATCAAGTTATGCTTCCTTTATAGTTCTATACTTTTCTTTCTTTTTTTTGAAGAAACAACTGAAGAAACATGAAACTTTAGTTGGTGCAGATCAACTCAGCCACAGACTCACACAGCTGACGTTTACACACACTTTCCCGGGATAAAGCTCCACTAAAAATAACATGAATTATTTCTGAGAATATGTGTCTAAAATGAATTGTTAATTTCTCTGCTATTAAGTTACAATTGCATGATGCCCTTGACGTGATGGCCCGCTGCCTGGAGGCCGTACGGGTCTAGATGGGGAGGAACAGACTCAGACTCAACCCTTCCAAGACCGAGTGGCTGTGGTTGCCGGCGCCCCGGCATAGTCAGCTGATTCCATCGCTGTCTATAGGGGGCGAAATTTTGGCCCCCTCAGAGAGGGCACGCAACTTGGGTGTCCTCCTGGATCCACGGCTGACACTGGAAGACCATTTGTCGGCCGTGACCAGGGGG